>NC_135553.1:11105000-11150000 GCF_964340395.1 Glandiceps talaboti | reverse complement strand
ACACATACAACTTCATTGACAGGAGGATGGCGACACCACACAAGCATGTGTATTTTAATCCCTGAAATTCGACACCATTACAATACATCAAATCATAGACAGTAGTGGAAGACTGTTCTGACTTCAAATTATCATTTATAGGGCATCCAAACGGTTAAAGGTAATGATTACAATTTGAAAGCATCACCAACATTCGCTTTTCTCTCTTTTTATTATCATACCCAACTAATTCATCATTTCACAATGAGAAACATAAAGGGTCACCCATACATAAAAGTCAGCAGCAGGTGTGACCTGCCTGGTCACTTTTGATTACTTAATACACCACAAGATAAATTTTTTTTGTCATTTCACTCAGTAGACTTTTTTCTCTAAATCTTTGACCCTGAACTTTTCATAACCTCATTTTTAATTTTACGATTTATAGGAAAAGTTTTAAAATCTTGCTTTTCCACAATACCTTGGCTTTTAGTAGTATTGAGAAAGAAATGTTCTTTCTCTGAAGCAAATGGGGATACAGTATATCTGTATCTGAAAAGCCATGTCAAATAAATACAGAACTAGCTATTTCACAAGATTTTATGTTAATATCCATTTGAAACACATTTTTATATATTAAAAAAAAACCTTCATTATTTCTTGTTAGCCTGGCACAAGCCGAGTTTACAAGCTGTTGAAAATACTTGCACTAAACTATACTTAGTGTTAATATTGATGCATGCCTTTGAATTTGACAGCACTGAGTGGTATTCTTCATTTTGTCTGTTTGTATACTAGAATTACTACCGGAAGATATACATGTAGTAGTGATATCCTTGACATTTTAGTGTATGTATTATAAATGATGTCACTCATCGAATTAATTATGAATTATTTATATATATCTGATTTGAGAAAATGATGGTGGAATATTCCTCAGTACTTAACATGCAACACTCAGATATTTTCAATCCACAACAATAATTACATCTCAAAAGCATATAAACTTGAGCTTTAATATAGTCATACCCTTTAAAAATGTAACTGACACAGAATCATATATTTTGCAACAGCCAATGACTATTTGACTTCCCCTTTTGCAAAAGGTAATGTATTTTTTGAGTGTTTTCCTGGAATTTGCTTATTCAAAGAATATAAAAAAACCACATTCTAAATAGTGAATTGGGTCATATATTTTTCAGGTTCGGTTACACCTTGAGCAAACTGACCTATGTACAAGGAGGGCAGGCCCAAAACCAATAAGTGCTAATCAAATATCAGAAATAAAAAATGTGCAGTATATGCTGTTGTTTTCTTTCAATAATTTGTTACAATGATCATGTATGAAAATTAAGTACACTCCATAACACAATCTGCTAGTCTCAATCATAATTGGATCAACATCACAAGATGTTTTGTATGACATCAAAACACAAACGTCGTAGTATTGGGGTAAAATACTAAAATCAGCATTTTACAGTTAATTCTGCTGGGCTGTAACAAGAACACTTATTTAGGTCAGTTGCAACATATGTGAAAACTCAAAAAAAACATGGTAAATCTGATTACAAAACATGATTTAAAAATATCCATTTTTCATATGTCAATTGATTCTAGCTGGAAAAGTTATAATAACTCTGTTTTGTTTAACAATCAGAGAAAAGATGAAGCAAAATTGATCAAAATAACAGACATCACACATAGGATGATATTAACTTGAAAATCAGTTTACCATCATTATAACTATCGACAAAAAAAATGACAGGTTATAACCAGTGTGCCCTCTAAGCCAATTTGACGTTCCACTGATGCACACAATTTCTAGTGACATACCAAAATTTGGTGTTTCCCCTATCTCTTAAACTATGTGGGGACTCAAAAGAAATCCCAGTTTTCAAAATTTTGACTCAACAAAATTCGGTTATCATAAGAGGACACACTGGTTATATAGTAACATCTGTTGCAACTCTTCCTATTTCATATTCTGTCAGTCAAAAAATTCCACCAACAAATACATGTATTGTTGTACAAACTGACAAAGCGCAGTAAGTTGACATAGCTTTGAACATCATGTGTACTTTACTTATAGTAAATATACAATGAAATGTACTACTACTACTTGTAATCATCATTTTAGTAAAACTAGGTTGTAGCATTATGACAACGGGAAATAGGTCACCTGATTATCTATCACATGACACTGACTAATCCGGTGTTCTGTTTACTACAAAAAAAAATCTTACTATGGATTTTACTGTAGTATTTAAGTTTGAAAACCACTGAGATTGTTTGCAAACAAATGATTAGTCAAACTGCTGCATGATTTTCAAGATACAATTTGGATGCATCTATACTCAGCAATAGTTTAGATCCTATACGGTATCGTTACACTTTACACCTGGTGGTTTAGTTAGAAACCACGTTGGCATCCAGACTACCTAGCAAGTGACTATATATATGGGTAAGTTTAATTTTGAGCTATGAAATATTTGATCCATTTAATTTGACCATTCCACTGTGAGTCTATTTGTGTACAGTGTATACAATACACATGCGTGTATGGAGTAGGGAGAAGTAGTGGACAGTGTTTATCTACAAATCTACAAATACCTGTGTGTGTGTGTGTGTGTGTGTGTGTGTGTGTGCATGGGGGGGGGGTGACCCATGTTTACCCATGCGAGTACCTATAAGTTGTATGAATAAATGTATGAGTGTGAGTGTACATGTATACATACATACATACATACATACATACATACATACATACATACATACATACATACATACATGTACATACATACATACATACATACATACATACATACATACATACATACATACATACACACACACACATATATACATACATACATACATAAAATGTACATATAAATACGTAGTCACATACACATAATACATACACACATACAGCACCCCCCCACCCACACACACACACACACACATTACATACAATATAAACCCTTTGACTGAGTTGAGTCCAGTTTTCATTTACATGTCATTTTGCATTTGTATGTACATATGTTTGTGTGTATTCATGTATATGTGCAAACATTGATGTTAGGAGGAATGTAACATGTGTATGTATAATGTATGAACACAATTTTAAAATGTATGTGCCAAAAATATTCTGCAAAGCTTTGTTAAGGTTTGGAAATTGGAAACCCTAGAAGCGAACCAAATCTGATAAAAACTGCATAGATTTCCATTTTTATTTATTATTATTATTATTATTATTATTATTTTATTATTATTATTATTATTATCATCATTATTTATTTATTTATTTTTATTTTTATTTTTTTTGGGGGGGTGGGGGTGGCAGGTGGGGGTACATTGTGTCTATCTTTCCCTGGGTTTCACAGTGCTGAGTCAGTGAGTGACATGAACATTTTAGCCTGTCTCGTCACTCTTAACCTTTTTGGGAACAGACCTACACAATGCAAGAGATTCGTAACAATTACAGGGGCCTGTAAGAGCTGACCAAGCTGTTACCATCAATTAAATGTATACCCTTGTCAGTCTATAGCATGCAGGCAGACTGTATAATCAGTGTATGAATATTATGACGTATTAGATATATTACAGGTACTGATATAGCCATAGAATGTATGGTTTATTTTACAGACATTGCAATTTTAGAAATGTCTATAAAAAGCACTCAATATTAAGTCAGATATGTAGCTAGAGTACAGAAACTTTAATCATGTTAATACTGAAATTCAAAACCTTTCTATAATTCTAAAAATAAAACGCTTTTTTTCTTACTATACAGTACTCCTAACTTTCATTGCTGTCATTTCTTAATAAATTTTGCAGTGCTTCAAAAAAAATAGCGAATCAGAAAGGAATAGATGTGATGCACTGGTGGCCTAGTTTTCTCCCGGGGAGTTTTCTGACCTTCTGTGACCTGAGATGTGCATGAAAAAAGCGGGTCTGCAGAATGAACACTCAGTAAACCGTATATTTAACAAGTGTACTGCTATGCAAATAAGTTAACCGCCCTAACAGAGTGATACGATTGCTAACATTTGTTTCGACACCTCTACCGGAAATATTCTACTTTGAACACAAAAGAGCGGAAGGTAGAACGGAAGTTCATTGACTCAAGAGGCTTTATGATAAACTGACTTTGTAAACAAAAACAGCCGCGCATTGGTGTTTTGACTGCTTGTGGATGACCGTTACAAATGTAACGTTACTGATGAACAATGAGTTGCATGTTCCTCAAGTTTTTTATACTCTTCAGAAAATGTTCATGCCAATAAACATCAAATTGAGTTATTAATGTTAAGAATGACTTAACACACATGTATTACATACATAAGAAGGCAAACAACGATAAAATTAAAACGTACCTTTTGTTGATTTTCAGGAACGTTATCCATTTCTGCCGCCATCTTTTTCTTTCCAATGACGCAATATTTTTGTTTACTTTCTAAAAGTCATCAATGGTGGCGTACAGAGATTGGAGATTTCAAAGTCCAATAGCTGAAAAACTCGGGTTTTTTACACTCAAAAAATAGTACTTGCCAGATGTATGCCACCTTAAGCAGGGATAAGGCAAATAACGTTCAACAATATCGTCACAAGGTGTTGCTTCTGGTGAAAAAATAGATGAAAATTACCATAACCTGTCGTATGCTGGCGTTTTATAACATTCAAATTTAACCTCTGACCGACATGCGCTGTTTTCCCCTGTGACAACTTTGTCTAAAAATGGCAGCGCCCAGATTATAAAGTACAACCTGACGATTTCCCCCTCAAATGATGCGTTATGGCAAGTTATAATGGCGAAATTGTAAGTAGGAGACATTTCTTTATATTTATTTCTAGTCGTTAATCCCAAAGAATCTACATAAATACTGTTTGATGGAGATGAATTGTACAATGGCGTCGTTGTCGTGTTTATAGAGTTCGATATTTCCTCGGTCATTGTGCCGTGGAATGAGTCTAGACATAGAGTTGGAAACATAAAATATGTGGAGTAATGAAATATGGCAAAATTCCAACTAAACATTTAAATTGCCCATGTACTACGTTTCACGTGGAATTTGATTCACCAACACCGGCAACACGTCAGTAATGTCGCTAACCCACCCACAGTGACGGAAAAAAACATTTTATAGTTTCCGCTTAGTGTATTTGCAGATCAGGTCACCCATCATTAAAAAAAAACACAGATCGCTGAAACCAGCACATCCGCTACATAATTTGACAAACCATTTAAGAAAAATTCGATATGGGTACGAAACGAAAGTATTACATGTATTTCCAATTTCATTTACGACCTTTTTCTAGTTCACGATGTGAGAGATCACTTTGAGTCTGACTACATGATATATGATGTATTGTGGTCGCCATGTACGTACTTTACTTAGAACAAGAAAAAAGAAAAAATTTAATAAAGACTTCTTTTTTTGTATCAGTGTCTTGTTTAGCTTAAAGTCAGAGAGGTTTGCTGTATTTTAACAGGAAACTTTTGCCTTTGTGTATGGTGTGTTAAAAGCACATGTTTTGTGGTAAGCAAAGATTATGAGATAACTTCACGTTTTTTACATCTCAGAACTAACTTTTTATTAAATTAAAAAATCCTTAAGATTCAAGCGTGAAATATAATAATTAACCAAGAGAAACTGGTTGTTTCGTAGTTTTTGTTTTGTGTTTGAGCTGACAAGGTGTGGCTGATTCCTTTATATAGTAATCATTGAATGAAAACCTTGCAATTGTATGAAATAACAAGAGAGAGAAATGAAGAAGAGAACCTCTATTTCCAAATAAGCTTACTTTTTGTTGGGGGGTGGGGGGGGGGGAGTAAAATATACTCTTTTTTGTGGACTAACACATGGCAGCAGTAGTAGCATTGTGTGGTCTGAAGTAACAAAGCATCTTCAACAACTGACATTGATATAAAATCTCAAGGCCTTAGTCACACTGTCATCATGTGTGTGGTCGGTAATTGCAAAAATGTTACACCTGCCAAAAAAAATAATAATAATAATAATAATAACGATAATGACTAAAATGGAAAAAGTAAAAACAGATTGTGAATAAACTTTGAAATATTTAGAATCAACCATTGACAAGATGAGGCTTGACAGTTGTGAAAAAAAAAGCCGGTAACAGCAAGATGAGCATGTGCAACTCAAGGTCACATGTATACAAAGAAGCTTTATTGAAATTCTTATGATGGGCTATTTCCTTGTTACTATACAGGCATGGCAGTCTGAATGAAAATTCCACATTTTTGTCTCTGTGTGGGACCAAGCCCTTTGGGTTGGTGATTGCTACCGCTACAATAGTCTTGATTTGATTATTCCAATCTAAAAAAAAAATGAAATGGTTTGGTATGCATGAAAGTGATTTATTCTACAAGACAAATTTACATTATGGCTGGTAATGGGGAAGACAAAGAGAATGATAGAAATTTGAATTTTCAAAGAATATTTTCTGTTTTTTGTTGTTGTATAAAATCTTTTTATTTTGACTAGAGGATATCGTTACAGAGTAATTTTCTTTGAACGTTTCATAAAACAAATCGTTGAATTATCACAGTAGTTTTCTTGGAAAATTTCATAAACAGATTGTTGTCACAACTCAGAACTACATATTTTCAAAAGCTCTATATGTCTTCTGTGTTTTAAATTATGTTCTTTTTCAATTAATTGCTTTATGATAATTGCCTTTAATAATTAACCTTATGTTTCTCATGATAACAAATTTTAAAAATTATGTGTCGGTCAGTCAGTTAAAAATGAAAAAAAGTGAATGATAAAGTAATTGTATGTGAACATGTTGAATTACTTACAAATGACAATTAATTGAAGTCAGTAGGAAACTGAACCAATAAAAAAAAGACAATCAATGTTACGAATTTCAGCAATAAACAATTTTTGCTCAGATATATGCTCATGGTGTCCCATCTTATTATCAGTGATGTAGCTTTTTTCTATTCCTGCCATCGAGGTTGTCAATTTTTGTTTCCCCCCACCCCCCTAGATTGAAGAAATATAGCGTTATTCGAGTCTGATTTCTGATTTCTTTCTATCTTCACTAAATTGTGATGTGTAGATAGAATATACAATGCTTCAAAATGAACTCAGGAAATTCCAATTCGTGACTGACACCACAAACTGGGGGTGGACTTGATCAGTTGCTAGGCAATTATTTTCATCAAATTTCTATTTATGTACTGTGTTTTTATTAAATGGCAGTAATTAGGTAAAAATTACCTATGTCCCCAGTCATTTTCATGGGGGCTGCCCACCAAAACTATGATACAATTTACAGGAAATTATGGCAGTTTTACCAAATTTTTCCCTTTCTGTTAGCAGGGTACCCGAACCTTACAAGCAGAAATTCTGGTGTACTACAATATCTTGTGTTGATATTGTTTTTGTCAGTGTTTTTTTTTTCTAGATGTAAAAAAATAAAATTAAAATAAAACATTATTGTTATTATATAATATTAATTATATTTTTATGGTTATATTGGCCTTAAGCGATTCATAATGAATGATGAATTTACAAAATACAAGGCCAGAGTAAAATGTGCACAGGTGTACGTATGAGTTGCTAATGTTACACCGAATGAATCATTCAAATAGTTCTGAGTAATGAGTGACTAGGCTACTAGCTAGTCGAGTTCACAGCACCTGGTGTTAGCTGACTTGTTTGGCAGTGTGTTTGAGTCGATGGATGTAAACTGTACATGCATTTGAGGAGTTCGGCTACTGCTAGCTTGGCTTCCTGTACTATACAAGTGTACATGAATGGATGTACATGTACCAAGCGTGTGAGTTGACCAAGGACACAGTTGAGGCTGTATATTATAAAGTTCAGCACACAAACTGAGTGACAGTGTCTATGTTGCGAGGTAAAGCATATATATATATATAGCTGAATGATCCAGCATATGGTTGTACTTTTCTTCAGCAACATCAAGGAACTTATATTTCAGGTATTTATGTTTTATTCATTTGGTGACATTCCTCGGAGATAGATGAAGATAACTTCAATTTGCAGCAAGTAACCTCAAGATGCAAAAATCAGAAATCAATCAGTAAATCAATCAATCAATCAATCAATCAATCAATCAATACATAAATAAATAAGTAAATAAGTAAATAGATAGATAGATGAATAAATAGATAAATAAGTGAAGATGCAATGATTGTAACAATAATGTGGATATTCTACTTTGCTACACCAATACAAACATCGCCCAAACCACTTCTGTAATGGCAGTAGTCACACAGGGGGATAATATGATACAGAGATGTAAGTTTAAATTGATTTGCCACCCTATGCCCCCCTCTTTTCCTCTATACTGTTACATACATGTACTTGTTACCAGGGTTTCAGTTATGTGGTATGATACTGTAAACCTAGATATTTTTGCTAGGAAAAAATGTTGCGGTTTTACAGTCTTCAGCTAGTTCTCAAACACTATTTTTAACTAATTACCAGATAGGTACATTGTGTTCATGTACAAGAAGACACAGTGTAGTCACTTTTGATTTTTGTGTTTTTGTTTTCTAGCAAAATTAGCTAAAATAAGTCTCTAGCGAAAATTTCCAGGTTTACAGTATACTGTTAAGATATTTATTTTGGTGCATGAAAAATTTGGCAGAATGGCAATTTAGGACGTACGTGTACATGTAAATTTAGTTTGGCATACAGTGTGTTTGGAAAGCAGACAACTATACATTCTTTGTAATATGTATAACTCGTCTGGTCAGCTCGACATCATTCAGTCCAACTGTCGGTGACACCATGGAAGTGACACCCTTCACAACAGCTGAATATAGAAATATCCCAACTCAAGTATGCATGTTAGTGGGTCAAATTTCTGCAGAAGAAGCTATTTGCAGCTAGTAAAAGGAAAGCCAGTGCCCCAAAACATACGACTATAGACTAGTAAATGGTGATTTTCTGCCTTGTTGTTATGAGCTGAACAGAGTTGTCAAAAGTACTTACAAAAACTTCCAAATCATCGACAAACACTGAAAGGTGTCAGACATATATTTAACTGTGCTAAAACTTAATGTCACCTTTTGATGTGTCTAGTCTCTTTGTTGTCTGTCTATTGTTGTCTGTGTGCTATGTTTTTATTGTGATGACATTGTACATGTACATGTAGGTGTCAATGAACTCTTAATCATCATGTTGTTTTGATACTTTTTCTGGATTGTCTGTCAACTGTCAAGAACACACCATTCAGTATGTCCACAAAGAGTGTCTCTGAAGTCACTTTGTTTCTTGTAAACACACCAAAATTTGATGTTTATGATTATTTTGTTACTACATGGTGACTCACAAGGAAATCTATTTCGTTATCATGATGGACCTGAAATAAACATACCTATCCTTTAATTAGATGGCAATCTGATCTCCAGCCAACTTGTATGAAATCATTTCTTTTTTCGTACCAAGTCCATAGTCTGTCATACATGTAGAGAGTAGCAAATCAGTAACATAACAAAGGCATTAAATCATCCAGCCGAGATCCTTTGCACTGACAGATTTCAACTCCCCTCCACAGATGCCTTGGAATAATGCTGACAGTTTTGTATTCAAACGTAAAATTAGATTTTGATTTCATACAGCGACAGTTCAACCATACCTAGATACATCCAATTATGAAATCCATCTTCTCGAGATTGGCCCACCCTGTCTGTTGATACAGATTCATATTTTATACATAATGTGATGACACCACTGATGGCAGATGATGTAGCAAGTAGATTTAAAACCCAGTATACTATTAGTAAGATTTTGTGCCCGTTTTCTGGGTGACGCTTCACTAAAGTAAAATATTGAAAGCTTAAATCTACTAAGTGTCTGTGGACATGAGCTGAAATCTACCAGCATGAAAGATCTAGGTTGTATATCACCCAAGCACTACCCTCACTTTGTCAAACAATTTTCAAAATTCAGTCATTTGCAAGTGCTATGAATTGTATAAAGCATCATCAACTTTTTTTAGCCCCCAACAGGTGCCACCTGGAGTCACCCTAAACAGGAAATAACCAATCAGCAACAATGTAGTAATTGGACCCCTCCAAAAAAAATTTCAATTAAAGAAGGTTTTGAGATATTTGGAAATTACACAGTTGAATACTCTAGTAATATAGCAAATTCTTTTGTTAGATTCCTGGAAGAGGCTCCCTGTGAGGAGTGAAAAGATAGATATACATGATGACACCACAGTCTTGATCATCTTTCAAACTCATTACTTGGCTCTCATTATGTTAAACAACAGGATACAACTTTTAGCTGTAGTTGGACTTCACTGAGCTTATCATCTAGTTCAACTTTACCGCGCTTCTCATCAAAACATTTATCAAATTGTCCGATAAATGTTATTTCTTTTTCATTCATGTAATCTTCTAAGTCTTCACTCCTACTTAAATTTGTACATACAATATCTGCTTGTTTGTTGACCTTGATGCAAGTAGCATCAAAACAAGTTGTCAGTCTGTCTCCTACCTCAGCATGTCACTGCATGTGAGCTGTGATTACGCCAGTGCTGATTGGTCAGTTGACCTGGTCACAAGATCAGTATTGTTTATGCAAATTGTAATATGAATGGGTTGTATCGTCTGATTGGTCAGTTGGAGCAGTCATGTGATCAATCTTGTTTATGCAAATTGAATTGAATATGACTAGTCAGTATCATCTGCCCAATTGGTTAGCCGTAAAATCAACCTCCAGATATTAAATGTTGTGGTATACATGCTGTTTTCTATTGTTGTCAGTGTTTTTATATATATTTTTTACATATCTTTTTAGTCTACTCAGTGTAGTAATTAACTGATAATATGATCTGAAAGGCCATCCATACACTCTCTTCTTCAAATTACGTATGTGTTAGATCTGCTAAAAGGTAGGTACTATCTTGTACAAAAAGGAGTATTTCATTTTGAAAATATTTAATTTTTAATGGAGACAGTTTTGTGCAAAAAAAAAGTCTTTTAATTTAACTTTGGCCAGAGTGTTGAAAAACTGATTCCATTCAATATTTGTTATATTAATTGGAATAGAAATATCACAAGAAAATATATTTCTGAGAAAAAAAGTGTATTCAGTCACAGTAGTCATTGTAGGTAGATATTACATACATATTTGTAAGTTCAAGCACAGCCGTATGTGTATAAATGCATGTGCTCAGTAAAGTACATTCATAGGTTGAGCATTGCAGATGTATTTTAAAATTAAATAAAGAGATTTTAATTTGTGTTCATCCAGAACAAAGTCATTAATTTCATACTTTTAATTTAGCAATTTTTTTCTATATTGATATCGAGTATAAAAGATTAGATTCCATCGTTAGTGTCCTACCTGGTCATAAGTCATTATATTGAAAGACATGTACAGTACATTATGTATGGACATGATGTACATTGGTGACAAACCCCAATGTTTTTTTTCATATTCAAATATCATATTGTACATGTAAATCTGTGATGCCGTTAATATCATTTTAGTGATGTAATCTGATACTATGTTGAATAAATATTTCATATTATTGTTAATATGAAATATTTATTCAACATATTATTGTTGTTGGATAAACTAATGCCATAGTACTGTAAAATCTATGTACCTCATATTGTGATTGTACATGTATAGACTGACAATACATGTTGAATTCAGTCCTGCTTGCAGACAGAGTAAGACTGTGTATAGATTGTAAATGAAGCCTGCTCTTGTTTGCGACATTATCACCACTGACACCAGACAACAAGCCCCATCTGTTCTGTTAATACTTATCGGCTGACAAGTACCTATAGCCCAATCGGTTGTGTTTATTTGTATACTGTATTGGTACATGGTCAGTCTAGTCTAGTCAAGCCCAATGCTGTTCTGTTAATTTTATGAGGAATCTCAGTCCCTCTATCACAACCAATGACTGTCTGTTGTTATCTGTTACATCATCAACAGACAGCTATATTGTTGCCTAGTGTTCATCCCTTTCATAACCTTGTCCTTGAGAACAATTACCATGATCAGATTATTGGATGTGTGACTGTATGGAGCTAGCTGTTATGTGTCATGTTCATCCATGCATGCATACATACGTACGTACGTACGTACGTACGTACGTACGTACGTACGTACATACATACATACATACATACATACATACATACATACATACATACATACATACATACATACAATGTACATACATACATACATACATACATACATACATACATACATACATACATACATACATACATACATACATACATACAATGTCCTATGTACAATGTACCTCCAGGTCTATGGGTACAGTGTATACATTGCAGGACATTATGACAGTTGGCTGTACTGCCTATATCTGTATGCCACTTATAATGCAAGTAACTAAAATTTGCCAGTAAACCAACATCATTCCTTTTAAACATCTCCAGACATGCATCATGTAAATTGTACTGCATGACATGCATGGCATACAGATGCCCACTCTGTTGACTTGCAGTAAAGCCAGCAAATGGTCAGTTTGACAAAGCTTGTCAACCTGAACAGGTGAAATGTTACTTGTAAGTAATTAGAACTCTTGGTCATGGTACAAGAACCAATTCATTACTGTGTAGTGTAGGAAAACATTTAATTTTTGATTCCCTCACACTTTCATGAACAAAGACACACTACATTGCAATGTAACAGACCAAGAATTTGTAAAATTTGTACCTATTTAAAGGTCTCAGGTGGTGGGTGGGGGGATGGGGTCACTTTGTTTTTTGGCAAAAAGTGTAAATATACATTTTATATACTAGCATAATTATTTCTGCCTCATTTCTGAAATTCCATGCACTGTCTAATGAGTATCTGCAGCATTAAAATACTGTTGCATACATAATGTACATTTTGTATCAATATCATATGTAGTGAGTGGGTAGCTCATGCATGGAGACATGTACCATCCTAGCCTCCCACATGTGGGTGGATCAAATGGATGGGTGGGTGTATGGATGTACTTGTACAGATGGATTTATTTTAATAGTAGCAATACCTGAATGAACGTCAGTTCCATGATTGATATCATGAGAGCTTCACTTGTAAATTGTTAGTTGTATTAATACTTGGAGTGGGACATACACAGTACAGTACTCAAGATCATGCAGAGAAAACTCACTCTGCATGCTCTGGTTCAAAATACAGCAGCAGTGTGGGTGAGGATTGCCGATTTTATACTTATTTTGATACATTGATAGTAGCTATAACAGTGGTGCTATAAAACGTATATTTTATGTTTGAGAACAGTTCAGAACTTTCATGAAAACTTTAAATTCTTCTGCAATTCAACTCGTTACTTGAAATTGACTTTTACCACGTATTGGTGCATCATCATACATGTAGAAACAACAATTTTTTTTATTTCATGGTCAACATCATGGCTTCCACTCCATATGATATGCATGCATTATTATTATTATTATAGTACTTTTAAAGGAATGCATGTGAATGAGTCGATCTTCATGTTTTAATTTGACTCTCTACTATGAGGTACAATGCTATTACAGGTATGCAAATGTACATTTGTATCCAGTAATGATGTATGTTTACTTTGCTATAAAACCATGGATTTACCGACATTATCAAATTACAAGTTACTATTAGCCCTGCCCCCACATGGATGGTTTGAAAGTCAGAGTTCTCTTGTCCTCACATGCACTGACTAAAACTGATTTGAACCAATTTTAGTTGAATCGATTCCATACCACCTTGGGGGTGTTTTCTAACCCATTCAAAGTAAATGAGTTCGAAACTGATTCAAAAAGCAAAAGGGAGTCAATTCAAATTCACAGAAATTTTCTCCTGGGGACAGAAGCCAATTTTTGAACCGATTTAACTGAATTGATTCTGTTTGATTTGGTTTTGAATCAATTCATGTGGGGACAGGGTTGTTGATCGTATTCAATCATGTAATTCTCGGCTATAGCGCTTTATGAGAAAATAAAACAGTTATCCAGGGATTTTTATAGAAGACAAATTTTAAGAGTGCCAATGTGGCAAGCAAATAGTAATAAAGAAATTTTTGTAATTAATGTACTGTAATTTTGAAAATTCCGCAAAATATTTCAAACTGTACTGGTACGTTTAATGTCATAAAAAGCATGTCGGAGCTACAAAAGTAACATTTGTTGTTGATTATTGATTCATGAAAAAAGATATCAACAGGTTAAAGGCCAGGATTTCATTCCCTTGTTCTGGTATTAATATTATCTTATCAGTGGAGCTGTAATGATTACATTGGATTATTCTTTTGTCATGTGGACTGAATGCAGACCAATTGCTTTGGTATTCGGTGCGGACATTGCTTAGGGCATTTAGATAGGAAGTGGTGTGATTTTTGGTTGAGATGTTCTGTGCAATGGGTACATGTTACATGTAGATGAAGGATTACTCATGACATGGTGATTCTGTCAGTGATATGTAAATTAGGTATAAATATGTGTTTAAGTGAAAAAATCTTCAATTACAAAACTACTTGGCAGTTTGGGCTGAAATTTAATGGGGATGCATTTGAAGATGTGTAGATAGATGAACACTAGCCCTAACAACCATGACCACACCCTTAGCAACAGCCAAATGCCAGTATGTTTTGCAAAGATAACAACATTGTTGGGTGGGCAAGTGAAGAAACTTGTATTGTACACCCAGACAGAAACAGTACTGGATCACACATGGCTAAACATATTTGTGTATATGTAGCTGTACACATATTGTAATATGGTATATCCAGTCAAATAGATTTTTGAGTCCGCACCTCTAAGATCAGTGACCTAACGCGGTAACGATTTCAACATGTTATTCAGTGTATGTTGTAATGGATGAAATCTACCTGTAATCAACAACATGTACAAAGTCTAATCAGTGGTGTCATTATAATTTTCGATGACTGCATTGTATTGTTGGATGTCTGATTGGGAAAAAATAATACTCCAGTTAGACATTACACAGTTTTAAATATTTTTGATTTCCGAATCCATCTTCGTGAAAGTACACTATATATTTTGATGAACTCATAAAATTAGTTATGTTTTTGTCAAAATTGTAATATATATATATATATATATATATATATATATATATATATATATATATATATATATATATATATATATATATATATATATATATATATATATATATATATATATATATATATATATATATATATATATATATATATATATATATATATATATATATATATATATATATATATATATATATATATATATATATATATATGTAGATCAGCAACAAATCATAAATAAAGGTGATTCAAAAAATTCCATTTTAGTTTTCATTTTCAAATGTTGTGTAATAATGTAAATTGAATGTGTCAAGATACAGGTAGAATACATTGACCCTTTGCTCTGTACTGTTTATGGATTGATGTGCTTGACTGAATGTGCAGGATTAGAATTCTGGATAAGTACTTAAAAGGTTGTACGTTGAACTGATCAACCACATTCTTTCTCTGTCTGACTTTATTTGAGAAACAAAGGTAAGGTTGACTGTCTTCCTCTACTTTAGGAGCTTAGGAAAGTCATTTCTATCAACCCTGCATCGTGCCATCTCTCTAAACTACATGTATAAAAGAGCTATGAAATGTGCAAAAACAAACAAACAGCGTTATTTGGTATTTGTCGTACTTCATAATCATAGATTTATTTTCTACGTGTTATTAAAAGGTAAAGTACAATTTTGTTCATGCCTGTACAAGAAATCTATCAAAAATGTTATTGTACCAAATACAAGCATAATGAAGCATTTCTTGTAAACAAATCAAAGTAAACAAAATATTAGGGTTTTTTTAAAAGGGGAATGCTGAATTTATTTTTAAGTAATTCACAAATACAATTTTTTTTTTTTTTTGGCATCAATGTAAAAGAAGGGATATTGTTTAAATTTATGTAATTTATAACTAATTGATGCTTGTGTTTTCTTCATAAATTATGCTACATATGTAAAAAGCAAGTTTAACATACAGATCGTAAATGTTGTCGACACCTATGTATCCCTTCTAAAAAAAAATTGGCCATACATATACAAATACATGGATATAGGTTTCAACAAAACATAGAAAATCCTTACAATATACATGTTCCTATATGAAAGCTTGTAATATATTAAATCTTCGGGCTGCAAATTTACAGAATTAGATGTTCTGCATGCTGTTGTTAACACCCAGTACATTTCAGTGTACATGCACTAGTATGGTAATAATGATTGTATGTAGATGTATTAAACAGGAAATGAAATTTAAAAAAAAAAAAAATGATAAAAAAAACTGATAAAAAATTCAAGAACATTTGAAAGGTGTCTACACATATACATGTATGTATGTGTTTTGATGCCATCAGGTTTATTTTTTTCATATCTGAAAAATAATTGCAATATCGTCTATGATTTTTCCCCAAGACTTCCAGACAGGGTATGATTTCACATTAAACCTTATTTTACGGTGTGAGTCTGTTGGACTAGAAACCCTATACTAGAAGCTTTATTAGATTTTGGTGTTAGACTTAAAAATTAGCTTAGTGAAACTGAATAGACATCATAGATTATTAGATTTCAGTTGATGGTGTTGGAACAGAAAAACAGTTTCAAATAACAGACTGTTTATCACTAGACACCAGAACTGAACATGATGTGTGTGTACATGTATGTTGCGTAGATTTGAAATGTCCAATGTACTATAAGAGGTTGGTATGTGAGTATTGTTCTAAAGTTTAGAAACAACAACAGCGAGGGAATGGGGTGGTGTTTTTTTTTTAAGTTTGGGAACCTCAACAACATGGAGGGTGGGAGATGGGGGGAGGGAGTCATAAGTTAGGACTCTCTTCTGCGTCTCCCAACAAGGTGTTGTGGTTTGTAAACCTTAGCAAAGAGGAAGGAATTGGGGAAATTTGGATTGCAAATTTCAACAAGGAAGAATGAGTAAGGGAACTTCTAAGGTTGGAAACTTCAATAACAAGGAGGGGTAATGAGGAGGAGGAGGAGAGGGTTCTAGGCTTTGGAACCTTACATTTTTGTCAACTAGTAGAGGGAAGGCCCTCAGGTAGATTTTACCTCTCTTTACTTGCACATGTACTCTCCTAGTAAAACATTGAATTAATATCATGTTTTTAAGTTTATACAATGTACAAATACTGAGGTATCTTCATTTCCTAAACTTACAAAAACGTAAAGAATTGAAGAAAATTTATAGCAATTTCCCAACCTCTCATCAGAAACACAGCAAAATCTTCGTCTTCTTTTTTTATGCTGCAAAAGAAAAACTTCACTATGTATATAAGTACACATGTACATGTAGTCTCATCAATATATGTGTATAGGATGAACTGAACAAATAAAGTCTTGACAGGCACTTGAGACTCTCTATACCCAAGTAGATAGATTTGTCACTGTGTTTCTTTTTATACCAAGGATTGTTAGCAGAGTAGTGACCATGCGCAGATATTTTGATGTAAACCCTGTAAAGATGTCACTATAAGTGACTTTATTTTGAGTAAAAGTTGTCATTGTGAAGTAAATGTGAACAATCTGTGTCTGTGAATCTGGACTGAAATGTTCATCGTCGTAATCGAATCACTCAGTCTTTAGCGTATGGTTAACGTGAGTGCAAATAACAATGAATCTGTCACTGGTTTTACCGTCAGGAATGCTGCTACATTTGTTGTGAACATGTACATGTACCTTGTGTACAGCTGCATTCAGGTTTCAATAGTTGTTTTCTTACTGTCACAGTGTATCATAGACATATTTTTTGATAGCAAAATCATTTCTTTCAAAATCTTTCATTTTTGTCTGAGCTCAATGTCATACAGAGTGTACAGTAAGCCGACAATCCCACCTTTCTGATTCAGGTAAATTTCACCAGTGTATGTGGTTTACTGAAAAATCTGAAGCTATAAAAATGAATGTACGGACTAGGAGTTATAACGAAAGAGTGGGTGTGATGGGATGACATTTTTGTGATTCAGCTAATCACATCCAACCACTTGATGGACAGAAAGAGATTAGCTGTGCTGGAGTGTGTACATGTAGCTAATATCAATTTTGATTTCGTCATGATTTTTTTTTGAAAGTAGAAGTCTGTAGATAAGTACTAAAGCAGTTTTTGAAATGTTGAAAGATGAAGGAAATGCAAATATAAAACTGTAGCTGTTTATTTTTTGATGCCTACTAAAAAAGGCTGGTAAAATGTTCAAAGATGAAGTGCATAAATGTACATGTATTGTATATCGGGGTTATTTTCATTGCTAACGCCACTCTTGCTGATATCCCTGGCTTTGTAGTATAAAGTTGTAGTTTTCAGTATATATATATCCCTGACACATGGAATACATTTGTATACTGTAATATGTGGATTTTTGTCTGGTTTGATGGTTTGTTTAAGGTGAAATTTCTGTGGTCCTCACCAGATGTATTATCGTGATAATTTCTTTGAAATGTACACACTTTTATTCGTTTGCATCTGGTGAATAAATCAATTCAAATTCAAATTCAAATGGCTTCAATTGTGGTTTGTCTTCACACATTTTTGCAAAAATAAATCGTCTATAATACTAGTGTACAACAATTTACATTTATGATGTTAAAATAACAGTCTTTACATCAGTTCTCACATCATCAGTATATCCATGTATAAATACACCAGACGACAAACTGTTACGGGTGAAATGTTTTAATTATGGTTTGTTTTCCAAGACTTTTTTTTTTTTGTAGCACTTTTGATTTTTCAAAACCATGATCTTATCTTACCTTATCTTATCTTTGTGGCTTCTTTCATGTAGGTAGACAAGATAACACCAGCAATAACAAAACAAGTACCTCAAGCCAGTGGCACTAAAGTAGATAGTATGGACTCCAAGCCTGGCAGACTTAATAGCAGTAGTACTACAACAACCAGCAACGTATCTCAAGAGCAAACCTCATCAAAGGCACAATCTTCATCTTCATCAACGTCATCATCTTCATCATCGTCATCGTCATCAACGTCACCATCACAACAAACAAACATGCAGCAACAACAACAACAACCACAGCAAATCAGGAAGAAGAAAGTTAGCGACTTTAAATTTGGAAAAATAATCGGGGAGGGATCCTACTCTGAGGTTAGTGTTACATATATGTTACATGTTTGAGTTTTTTTTTAGTACAACCGAACTAATTATTTTGAAATCATCTTACTCAAAATGTTCCCAGAAATAGTTTTGTTGTTTTTCAGAGTGTCTAGATGATAAAGTCGTCAATGCAAGATGATGTGAGCAATGTTATCATGTGTAATGGAGGTGTGGAAATCTGCATGATTGTACATTTTGTCGAAACAAAATGAACTAATGCGCCACCATGCAGGCATCACAACACTGGCACCAGTATGTCTGCATCTAGTTACAGTGTGTTTACATGGTTTATTTCATTCAGACAAAATGTAGCAAGAACTTGCTATCTTTAGAGTGTAGAATGTACAGTTTTGTATTGATTTCTAGGTGGTTGTATCAAATAGCACCATTGAAGACTAACCTGCAATATTACTTTGTCAAAATAAAATGGAGCAATTGTGAGTTACAAAGATACCCCTTGCCCGCCCTTATGTTCAATAATGGAAATAGACTGTGTTTTGATGTATGTACATGTATGTACTCACAGGTGCAGTGAAGTATAATTAGATTAAACTCTATTGATAATATCAAGTTATGTAATCATCTAATTGGATTCTATTTTTGGCATCAATTATCAATTATATGGGTTCTGGGTAGTTTGATTTGAATCTATTCACAAATAACATTGTGTTACATTAATGGAAATAGAGCTCTCGGCTACATTGTAACTAAGATACATGTAGGCACAACTGAAATTGTAATGTGAAATGCTGGTAGTCACAGTAGGGTGGCATTGCTGATGACTTGTGCTATCTCACAGTGTACATTTTTGAGGACTTCCAGTGTTTATACTGTCTTGATTACAAGGTGATTAGTAATTTAGTATATATACTTACATGTAACAAAGACACCACTATCATCCACTTGTGTAATCTACCACATTGAACAACAACAGTTTTAGTTTGTGTTTACATCTATCTTAGTAACTGAAATCTCGGTTTCCATAGTAGTATTTAGCTTTGAAGACAGGTAAGAGGTGCAAGCTGTACCAGTGCGCATGTCCTCATCTCTAATTTGACATGCCACGGTCAAACAGTTGAAATACGGACACATCAATTGTTGATGAGTCCTATCCCATACTACTGTATATACTATACTATACTAACTATGCTATATAGTGAATCACAAGAAAACCCAGGTCCTACATGTGTTTTCGATGCCAACAAAAAACAACAACATTGTCTTTTGTTAGAGGACACACTTGTCGTCACCTGAGGTCCCAGTTTGAATGAATAAAGTATGCATACACAGCCTGTCTACTGACTGAATCTGTGACTGCTACTCATTCAGAATAGTGAATGATGATTAGACTAATACCCAATACACACTAAAAATGTATTTGATACAAAATTTTAGTTGACACACACTGATAAGAAATGCTTAAATATGTATCAAGGGGGTTGGTAACTCAGCCTGTGATGTTAGAATTTATCGGTAACTAATAAATTCTGTCATAACTTGAGTTTTGTATCAAATCTGAACAGTGTGTGAGAGCCCTGCTATTTGGTAAACATGGTTTATATGAAGTTTGGAAGAATTTTACGTAAAACAAAAGTAACCACCAAAAAAAGATATTAGGTGTTTTTGCTAAGGATGTTATGAAATGTAAATTGGTAAGATGTACCTGACTTCCTCAGTCACTTTACAGGGGTTTCCAAACACATTTATGCAACAGTGTTCGGGAAACTATACCATGTTGACGTAATTTCACCCTCTCTGTTACAAGGGTTCCTCGGCTTATTAAGAAACGATGTGATAAAGTTTCAGGCTTGTGTGCACCTTTAAAGAATGTCAAAAGAAATTTGGATACACCCTTCTCATGCAGAAAGGAATTATGGTGATTTTAGTAATTCAATAAAATTGAGGAAAGTAAAGTGAAAGTAAACTCCATGTAGGAGTCAAGCCCACATAGAAAATGTAGCCTGAATTCTTAGTATAGAGTGCTTTTTAGGTCAATTCTCATGTGTGTTTTTTAGTAATTTGATGTCTATTAGTAGTATACATTTATGTATGTGAAGCAAATTTTATAATTCGATTACATTGTGGAATTACCAAGTAATACATGTACTTTATATCAATTCAGGTGTGTGCTGCTAGTAGTTCAGTTGTGTACTGTACTCCTAGTGCTACATGAATGTTTGTGTTTTGTTTTGACTACCTGTGAATCAACTCAAAATGTTAGTGCCATGCACCATATTGGGAACAGGTGTACTTTTGTGTGTGTCTAGTGTCTGGCTTTGCAATGTATTGCAGGTCAATAAAATGTCAGTATCTGCAGCTTATAGGGTTGACCATCTGTTAGTGTTAGTGGATGATGAACACGTATATCTTCAGCTCAGTTCAGATTTTATAGTGTTATAATGTAGGTCTGAAAACCAGTTTTCTGGCAGAGTTAAAGAAAACGTTAGTCAAGAACAAATGGATAATTCTTAATATGTTTCAATTAATAACGTAACACTATGAAGAACCTGGGATTGAAACGTTGGCCTTTAAACACCATGCATGGTTTTCAGAGTAAACATTATACCAGTAGATATAATGTCATTTGTATACAAAATGTACTTTGTAACTCTCAAATTCAAAATTCCCACCCAAGTACACACCTTTTGATTCCAGACATGGATATTCAAATGTTATGACTTGCTGGCTAATTGCTATTCTTTTCATGGTTTATTTAAAATGACAGGTTGTATTGGCAACAGAAGTATCAACCCGCAAGGAATATGCAAGTAAGTGCAAATGTTTTAAATATGTATCTTAATATAAAGTACATGGACATGTCTCATCTGTAATTTGTTAAAAGAATGATAATAGGTATTCAGTGATGTATCTCGTTTTGTCTTTCATGCGAATGTGATAGCTGCCATATTGTATATCCGTTTTAGTTTGTAGTTTTCTGAATATTTTTTTGCCAAAATAAAATCAATCAATCAAAAAAAATCAATGTGTGAGCTGAAACACCAAGTGCTGTTTACGATATATTGAAATGTAGGTTAAAGATAGTAATGAAAATTTCTACTCGCAGAGTCAGAAATTTTTTTTGGAAGCGAATTCCAAAATGTTGGTGACGTCTCATTAGCATTGTCAGGGGTGGAGTACAATGCTGACATTGCTGATGAGATGGCAGTGAAAATTTGGGGATTTGCTTCCAAGAAATTTTCTGACTCTCTGTGAGTAGGAATTTTCATTCCTTTAAGTTTGAATCCAGAGTCCATGAACGTTCATTCTTGCGTAGGTTAAACATAATTGGCACTAGTCTATTTAGACAGTCTGTTTTTTTGTATTTTATTTTTTGCATGTGTCAAGGGAATTTACAATAACTCTACACACATTGGCTGTCTTATCAGAGATGAATGAAAGCAGAGTGATCAAAAATTAATTTATTAGAAATTAAATTAGAGATATCAATCAAGTTGAGTAAGCCTAGGTAAACTGCAACACACTTTCCATTGAAATTCAGGGCTCAAAATTAGTAGTATACCAGGGTATATAAACTACTGGATATCGTATCTAGACTATCACATTTGTAAGTTGGTGGTCTGTTAGACTAATGGAAATCATTAGAAAATTTAAAGCAGATAAAATCTGACTCCCTGTGTAGAAGGTAAAATTGATCCTCGAAAACAGTTCTCATCTGACAGATGTTACCATTTCATGTTTTGGGACTTTCTGATTACAAAGTCAGGTTTACTATTGATCTGAGATGCAGTAACAAGGTAATTGTAAGACTTGACAGATTGGTTTGTGCAGTGTATAAAGTCTTGACATGTCAAGTAATTTCGCAATTTCTGTTTTCTGTTTCAGTTAAAATTCTTGAGAAGAGGCACATTTTAAAAGAAAAGAAAGAAAAATATGTTCATCGAGAAAAAGAAGTACTCAATAAACTTTACACTAATCCATTCTTCGTCAAACTTTACTTTACATTTCAAGATTCCAACAAATTATGTATCCTTTGCAAATCACTTATAGCTGCAGATTTTCAGAACGATTTGTGGGAATTGTATAGGTGCAGTGCTGTAGGATTGGTAAAGTTGTATGTGTCTGTGTGTCTGTCTGTGTCCGTGTCTGTGTCTGTGTATGTGTATGTGTATGTGTCTGTGTATGTGTGTGTATTTATGTCTATATGTGAACATGTATGTCTGTCTGTGTGTGTTTGCATATCTGCTTCTAAGTTTATTTGTGTGTGTGTGTGTGTGTGTGTGTGTGTGTGTGTCTGTCTTTCTGTCTAGATAAATACCAGACCAATAACATATACATTTGGTTCGGTGTGAGCATGTCTTGTTGAAAAATTGTTCAAATCAAAATAATTGCAGTAAGGGTTCTTAACAACAAGAACATGATATAGTTGTCATTGCAACTGCAAACAAAAATTTACCCCTCATATAGTAACAACATGGTCTTCACTGATCTAAGTGTGTGTGTGTGTGCGTGCGTGTGCATGCATGCATGCGTGTGTGTGCATGCGCACGCGTGTGTGAGGTGTTGATAATGGTATGTGTATTGTGCCAGATAGGATGGGGTAAAAGGTTGATGGTAAGTATGGTAAGTAAGGTGCAAATGTTGTAATTGTAGGCATGGACATTTTACAAACAGGTCATAAATTAATGCTGTGTTTTATAAAACTACATGTTGTAGTGAATACAATGATGCAAACACAAAGCAACTAATATATTTGCAATCTTTTTTGTAAGTGTAGTAGTGTGTGTGGTACGTTCGGCAATCTGTTCTGCATTTACATTTACTGTTTGGTTTGTCTATTTCTGTTCATTTCAAAACATCTGTTTTAACTGTAGTTCAGGAATTGTTTGTACAAATCATTACGTCCAATATGTTTATACCTTTGGTAAACTCTTTGTGTACATTTACCTCACCAACTTTATTACAAGTTTGACAAGCAAATCACGGATTACAACATATAAATGAATAGCATTAATTAAAAATTAGTGATGGTGAACAAATTTGAATATTTAAAGTAAATGTAGATAAACAGATGAAATTTACCTTGCAAAAAGAATATGTTATGTAGTATTAGTGGTTAGCTTTCCATGTATAGAAATTGCATAATTGACAACCAAAATGATAGCAATTGTAGTCTTAATTTAATACCCAGACTCTCACCGCTGGGGCTCTGCCTCCGGCACCTCCCAATCCCAGGAGAGAGTCTGAGGAAACCGAATCCCAACTCGCCCACACTGGAACTATCTCCTAGAGCAGTGCATCCTGGGGAATACTTTACATCCAACATTACAGGCTGAATGATTTAGGTATGTTTGTGACAGGTTGTCAGTTGTCAAGTGACTGATATACCGGTATGTTAATTACAACAAACCGGCCTCGTAACGCCCGTTTTTCATGACTTGGAAGAAATGTACTGTGTGACTTCTAGCGGGGTAGTTGGAATCTTGTTTCCCCAGGACTCTCACCTGGGGAGGTCTCATCAACAGAGCCCCCAGCAGTGACAGTCTGGGTAACCGAGACGATAACAGTTGTGGCAAAACTAGAATGAATGTGACAGAAAATGAATGGTTTAAATTAGAAGTGAAAAAATAAAGAGATATTATACTAATAAAACCAAACTCACTAGAAAGATTTGTCACTAGCCTGGTCTAGTCCCAAGACAGTATTGTTACAATTTACACCTTCACTCACAGTATAGTCAAAGTCATTACTCTAGAAGTCCTGATGTATTTGTATTTGGATGCCAACGTGTACCCCTACCCCATATCACATAATAACAATATTGTCCCACCAAAGATATATGTGACAAAGACATGAATACTGATGTGAAATTAGAATCACAGCGATTTTGAAACAAAGAAATGAAATGGAAATTACCAATAAGAGATGCTTTGTCTATTTCCCCCACCCAAAATCACAGGGGCTTTGAACCAAAAAATATATAAAAAGATACACAAATAAAATAAGAGGTACAAATGAAGACAGTGGAGGGGTATGTCTATCCCCCCCCCCCACCCAAAATCACTTGGTTTTTGAAACCCCCCAAAAAAAATTAATAAAAATATACACATAATAAAATGAAAACGTACAAATGAAGGAAGATATCTTTATTTCCTCACCCAAAATCACTTGACTTTTGAAACCCCCAACCCCCCCCCCCCCCCCCCCACAAAAAAAAAAAAAAAACTATCAAAAGAGATAGTATGAAATGTACAAATGAGGGAAGATATGTCTTATTTCCCCCACTCAAAATTACATTCCTTTTGAACTTAAAAATAACAAAAAAGAAATACACAAACGGGGGAAAATATGTCTATTTTCCCCTTTTCAATGTTATGGCTATTTAACAAAATAAATAAAATGATATGCATAATGAAATGAATCACACAAACAAAGGAAGATGTGTCTATTTCCCTCACTCAAAATTACAGGGCTTTTGCAAACATAAACAAAATAAAAGATACACATAATAAAATGAAATGCACAAATGAGGGAAAATATGTCTATTGCCACTACCCAAATCATTGGTGCTTTAGAAGAAAACAAAGAGTTAGATAAGTAAAAATGAAATTGACAAACAAAACAAGGGCTGCCTTTAACAATATTAAAGTGGCCATACCGATGAGGATTGGGGTATTTATTTGAGATTTTTAATTCGTAAAATAATTGTATCGTGGCTTCCTACTTGAAATATCAAAGTGAAACAACATGACAAAGTCTGTGTTTGTAACTCCATACATTGCAAAAAGCTAAAAAATGTGTAAAAGGTTTGTTGTTGTATGTACACTAACAAAGATTTTACACAATTATTAATCTTTGGCACTTTATTGAGTTACAAACAAGGCAAGTAGGAAGCCATGATTATGTTATAAATTAAAAAATTCAGAATAAATATCCAATCGTCATCCATATGGCCCCAAGGTCAGCTTGTGTTGTAAACATGTACAAAGCAATTTATTTCTCTTCTCCAACAGTCATTTCCACCTACATTTGTACCTTCTGACCTTGACCTTTAAAACTCTTTAAGTTCATGTTTGTGTTTGTCATCTCAGGCCGAAAAACAACTCTACTGCGATGTGAATGTACTATAAGAAAGTGAGAGGAATGGATGAGTGTATTCATTACACAAGCTGTCAGTAATCAACCTTTGATTTCAGAGAAAAGTCAGACTGAGTTTCCAAGAAAAGAATTATGCAGATCCCCAGATATTGACATTGAGATTTCCAAGGAGAAAGTACTTATCAATATTTTAAAACAAAATAAGAAAAGAATAGAATAATTAAGATTAATATTGCAATATTTGATTACATGCACACCTACAAAAAAAAAAATAGATTTAAATTTTCAAAGTAAGACATATTTAAAAGGCAAAAGTAATTAAAAATGGGGCGGAATAGAATAGAATAGTGATATGGTATATATTGCAATGTTTGATTGCCTTCACACACACATACACACACACACATTTATTAAGACTGCTTTAATATTTTCAAATTAAGACATTTTTAAAAGGCAAAAGTGATAAAATGGAGTGGAATAGACTAGAATTGTGGTATGGTAAATATTGCAGTGTTTGATTGCCTTCACACACAAAAATTTAAAAATTATAAATAGATTTAATATCTTCAAATTGAGAAATATTACACAAAATAAAATATAATTACACACAAAAATTTGAAATAATAAATAGATTTAATATATTCAAATTAAGAAATATTTCAAAGGTAAAAGTGGTAAGGTGGAGTACAATTGAAAAGAATTATGGTACACGGTGTGGTAAATATTGAAATATTTTATTATCTTCAGAATTTTTTTAAAAATAATACAAAAACAATTTGATATATTAAAATTAAGAAATATTAAAATGTTAAACTGATAAAATGGAGTAAAATAGAATTAATCTATTCTGTTCCACTCCATTTTATCAGTTTTTAATACATAACGATGTGGTAAATATTGCAATAAATGCCTTCAGAAACCTCAAACAAACCAGATTTAGTATTTTCAAGGATTCCTCATCTTTTTGCCAGCAGCCCCTCGTACATCAACATATAAACATCAAAAGTGCCGTCACAAGAAAATAACAAAAAATAGCCAAGAGTGACTTCTTATCTTTGCCCATAATAATCATTGTGTATTCAGCAGGGAATGCTATCTGTGAATTATAGTCTAAATATAAACTTAATTCCATCCTGAAATAACAACATCGATGAAAAGGTTATACGAAGGACACACACAGCGTGTGTTTGCTTGCAAGGTCTGGTTGTTTTCGTACTTTTGTGAAAATTAAAGGTAAAAATATAAAATCTACTAAAATACTGTAGGAAATATGGTGAGGTTGTTGTGGGCGACAGATGTGTGAAAATAACAAGTGGTTTTAAACTGTTGCCGTGACAACGGTGGTACCTTACACGCAGGGAGCTGTGAGGCAGCTGTGTTTCTTGCAATTCAACAATGACATCTAATAATCAGATTTCTGTGTTGTTTTCAACGGTCTAGAGAGTAACAGTGAAACGACATATTTTCTTTCATTTTAGCAATTAAACTTTTAGGTGCAGTATTAACGTGGTGGTCTTTGTAAATGGAGGTAAACAACATATGAGGTCATTGGCATTTATCAATCATATCTGCTCAGGAAATTAGTCTGAAATGTTTTTTTGACAAAAAAAGTTGATTTGAAAGTCAATAATCCATATTTTCAGTGGTGATATTGTTATAATAATTATAATAAGTATATTCAAAATGGTAATTTGAAATGTGCAGTGCAAAATCTATCGAAAATGATGTGATAACTAAGATATTATTCCCCAATATTTTTCTTTTTTTCAGCTAAGGGGAAAGACCAGTGGCCTAAGGGGCCTTGTCAATATGAGTCACTGGATGAGTGGTAACAAGGCCCCTTAGGTCACAGGTCCAGCTGAATGAAGAAAATCATTAAAAATAATGACAGTTTAGAATGTTTGAGTCATATTTTGAGCACTGCAGATCCAGTGATATCACCACGGGTTGCCATGACATAGAATGATAGAGGGAATATGTGTGTAATATATATTTGCTGTTCAAAGACAATAATTTGGCTTGCCCATGGTGTTATCAGAAATAGTGATCAGTAAATAATGTGGGTTGACTTGCCGGTAAGTCGTGAGTGCATGGGGTGTGTGGAATTCACGTCCTCAAATAAGCCTATGTTGCATTTAAGCCATCCTTCTGGTTGCAACTGGAACAGGTTTTTTATAACTGTTTTCTTAGATAAAAGGATTTAGTCTTAATATTGTACACCCAAAACAGTTTTGAATCACTTTGTATAGCAGTAGTATACATGTAATGCAATATATCCATCAAATTTATTTTTAGGTCCACACCCTAAAAAACATGAATCATAATTTCAACTTGTTACTATACTACATGTAGACAAAATCTACCTCGGAGCTCTATTAAATTGACATGTACAATATCCAATTATTGGTAAATTTAACAATTCTCAATGAATATATCATTGGTCGTCTGACAGAAAAAAATGATACCCCAGTTACAGCAAGTGTAGGGTTAAACAGAGGTCCTTTTTGGGACTTCAAAGCATTATTCATAAACTACCACAAAAATATCTAATCATAAAAACACTGCAGTAACTATTTTGTATTCAAACATTGAAAAAAAATGAAGATAACCATTTAGCCATCTCTGGTAATCAGTACTATGAATGTATTTATTTGGATGTACAAAAAATCTTTGTCAGAAATACAATGTTTTACTTTTTGGTTCCACTTGGTTTTGCCTGATGGACAATTTGTGACGAAAATGTATTTATAAGAGCTGCATCACTATTGTAAGTTTATATGCTAAATTCACTCTAAACAAATCTGTATTTATTGTATATTCGTTAAATAATAATAAAATAATAATAGAGATTTATATAGTGCCTCGTATCCACCAAGCAATGCTCACTGGCGCTTTACAATAAATACGGTCTCTCGAAAAGGTACATCTTAATTTGAAACTCTCAATACTCGGTGCAGAGCAGACAGTGTTTGGCAGTCGGTTCCAAAGAATTACGGTGGTGTAGCTGAAAGACTAATCTACATTTGACTTAAGTCTTGTTCTGGAAACCTTCAGTGGTGCATAATCTTGATGACTTTTCTGCAAAGATCTTGTAGTGCTTTTAAGTTTATATTCGGCATTTGTCGTTGAAAGTAATGCCATTTCACATTGATGTAATTTATCAAAATTTTGTTTGAGCTAGATAAGCTAATTTAGGGCCAAAAAAATACATATTTACTGTCTTGTATAAAGCGGAGGGTGACTGACCAGAACTCTGTCAAATGCATGTCTAATTTATCTCAGTGTCGTTGTAAGATTTCCAAGGTAAGTATAAATATGCCCTGCTTCTGAGAATTCCTTGGCTGTGTCTAACAGAAAGATATTTATTATGCGGTACTGCTGTATACATGTACAAATGACAAACACCCCAGGCATCTGTTGCAATCATACCAATTACCCGGGCTTGTTTGTAGTCCCAGTGTGCATCTTTGAAGTCTCTTCTATCTTGATCTGCTTCAATCCCAGTAATTGGGACGTTTGTGAAGTAAGGGTATTAGAAGGCATTCTGTGTGCGAGGTCGTTGCCCCAGAATGCATGGTTCATGCTTTTATCGTGTATTTTATATACTCAACAAATTTCTTATGTGTTTCTGTATCTTTGAAATTTTGATCTTGGGGTAACAGATATTCGTGATAAAAAGCATCTGAAATAATGCAGGGAATTAACCTTGTAATATCAGACATTTTCAAATTTTTGGATGTCAGTCAACAAATTTCTTGGTGCTGTATCTGTGATCATGGTTTGAAAGAAATTCGTGAAATAGCATCTTAAATAATGCAGGCACTTTAATACTAACTTGTCGTTTCAGAAATTTTCAAATGTTAGGAGTTCAGTCCACAAATTTCTTGGCGCTGTATCTTTGATCTTGGTTTGAACAATATTCATGAAATAGCATCTTAAATAATGCAGGGAATTGATTACTAATTTAGTTTCAGAAATTTTCAAATCTTGGAATTTCAGTCAACAAATTTCTTGGCACTATAATTTTTAGCTTTGATTAGATAAATTTGCTGTTAATGTAGTGTTTGAAATAATGTAGGGATATTTAAATAACGGGAGGTGCATTTATAGGTGCGAAAATGTTCAAGGTTTGAATTTGCAGACAGCGTATACATTGTAAGCTGCTTTTTTTTACATAAATGGAGCCTTTCTGCTTGTATTAAGCTTATTATTGTATTAACAGTGTTTTTATTAAGCACCATGTGTTATTTTAAGCAGTACTATATTGTGTATGCAAACTCAGTATGTCTAATAGATTATTAAAACATTCAGAAAAATAAGTCCTCATAAAATATTGACAGGATTTATAACCAGTGATGTAATAAGTCGACCCGTTTTGTGTTCATTACATTTAGCCTAGATGTATATATATATCTATATATGGATTCACTGATCAATTTAGAAGCCAAACTATGATTGATGTGTTTGTTTTTGACATGAAAAATCAGTGTCTTGCTTGAATTAGTGATCCTGTCAGAATTTTGCCGGGGCGTCGTTTGATATAATTGGATCTGTACATGAACCGCCATGTGATTCTGACATACACTGTCATATGGAGAAGTAAATTGATTTTTTTATTAGGAGGAAGCGGGATGATGTGGATGGTTTAGTCTAGTGACCAGGTACCCCATTGTGTTGTCGATGTAATTGACATGAAGTCTGTATGTTGTCTTGTCTAGTTTGCGGTATCCGTGGTTTTGTATTCATTAATACCCAAGAATGCATGTAAAACAGTTGCCTGGGAACCATACATCTTTTCTCTGCAGAAAAATTTCCTTTATCATCATTGACAAAAAATTGTATAATAATAGTATTAATTCTAAGATTTTGACAGTCTTGTAAATAGTGTGGGAAGTCTGTCATGTGTTTAGTCTGTGGGATCCATGCTCTTGTATTTCAATGATATCTAAGGATGTATGTAAAACAGTTGCCTGGGAACCATGCCTCTTTTCTCTGCAGAAAATTGCCTTTATCATAACTGATAAAACTGCATGGTATTCACGATCATTCTAAGATCTGGAAACCCTAGAAATAGAGAGAGAAGTCTGTTGTGTGTTTAGTCTGTAGGATACGTGTTCTTGTATTCAAAGATATCCAAGTGTGCTTGTAAAACAGTAGCCTGGGAATCATGCCTCTTTTCTCTGCAGAAAATTGCCTTTATCATAACTGATAAAATTGCATTCATGATCATTGTAAGATCTGGAAACCCTAGTAATAGAGAGAGAAGTCTGTTGTGTGTTTAGTCTGTATAGGATACATGTTCTTGTATTCAAAGATATCCAAGTGTGCTTGTAAAACAGTAGCCTGGGAATCAGGCCTCTTTTCCCTCAGTTATATAAAAATTAGTGAGGTATTCATTGAAACGTATAGTAATAGAGATAAAAGTCTGTCATTATGTCTAGTCTGTGGGAGGAAGTATGTGTTCATGTATTCAATGATATCCGAGGATGCATGTAAACTGGTGCCTAGGAATTATGCCTCTTCGCAGCAATATCACCTTTGTCAGCACTGTGAACAACTATAATAGAGCAAAAAGTCTGCTGTGTCTCTAGCCTGAGAAATGTGTTCATTGTTATCCAAGAACTCACAACAGTTAACTGGAAATTATTCCACTTTTCTCAGCAGAAAAATTGCCTCTATCCCCAATATGAAAAATTAGTTGTATTCGTTCAGAGATTTTTGGAACTCAAAATAGAGCAAAAAATTCTGCGATGTGTATAGAACATTGTATGTCTGTGGTGTGTATATAGTATGTTGGAGCTGTGTTCATGTATTCGGTGATATTCGTGAATGCATGTAAACAGTTGCCTGGGAATTATGCTACTTTTCTCTGCACATTCATTCTAAGATTTTTGAAACCTAAAGAGAGAGAAAATGTCCTTTGTGTGTCTACAATGTAGTCTAATCTGTGAGATTTGTCGTCATATATTCACTGAATTCCAAGAATTCATGTGAACAGTTACTTCTTTTCTCTGCAAGCAAATACTATTATCTGAACCTTTCCTAAGATTTTCGAACCCAAAATTGAGCCAGAAGTCTGTCAAATATATTTTGCATAGTTCCCATTTGGCATGATATTAATATGGGAGGAGATTACTCAGTGTCAAATCTAAAGAACATAAACTTTGCTAATTTACCATTGCTAAACAGAAATACATGTATCCATGGTGCAGAGGTTCAAGGCTGTGCTAAAGTGAGAGTAGAGTGGTTATCCCACACAAATCATGGTGTTATTAGATTGGATGTTTAAATCACCATAAAGAGACATCCTTGACACAACCTATATTTTATCTGATAAATAGCTGGATTTGTTTTGCTTACCTTCTGTGTAGTACTTAATAAATTACTTAAATTTATGAATGTCCAGATTAAGAAATTTAGGTCACACAATCATTTAGTTTGATCTTTTTGTTACAAGCATCTGTAGAATGATTTGAAGAAATTAACAATATGTGAAAATATGTAATGAAAATTATGCCGAGAGTTTACAGAATTTCTTCATCCAGTCAGCAGTATGCACAGAACATTAAGTAAATAATATAACTGTTACAACAAATGTCTTAAACCTCACCCCATCCCAAAACACCACCACCACCACCAACAACAACAACAACAACAGACAGACAAAAACAAAAACAAAAACAAAACAATATTTAGTATTTAATAAATAACACAATAACAGGAATGCAAAGCCCCCTTAAACTGACTAAAAAACAAAATGTAATGTTTCATATCTGGGAATTGTTATTGAAATCAGTAGCTGACACACTATCAAGGTTTCTGATATCTTTGTGTGTGTAGTGATGGTGTGGCATGTTTGCATACATGGATGATATTTTTTAAGTGTTTATTCAGTTTAAATCTAGATTTAGTGTATGTGGTGAAACTGTTGTTGTGTATGTATGTGTGGTGAAACCATTCAGATTAAAACCTAGCTTTAGTCAGTGTGTGTTAATGACAGTGTGTTTTTGTTTTTGCACCTTGACAACACGATTACCAGATTTTGGTTTAAGTTATGCCAAGAAGGGGGAATTACTCCAATTTATCAACAAATTGGGATCTTTCGATGAAAATTGTACTCGGTTTTATGCAGCTGAAATAGTCTCAGCTCTGGAATATTTACATAGTCTAGGAATCATACACAGGTAAGTCACATTCTGTTTACTGTCTACCCTATAGGACTAACCATACTTAATCTACAGACAACTAACTTCTACATTTAGCAGTCGATGGTGAATGTATAAGGCAATATCTACATTACATGGCTGACTGTCACATTCAGACTTCGAAGTCTAGTTACCACCTCTCAAAACTGTTCTACGTTGTATTTCTATGTGTACGCTGACATGAGTATAACATGGACACTGCTACGATGTGGGCAGGATGGGTACAGAGTGAATATTTAGAATTGGTTGTATCTCCATGTACAGTGAACACAAGTACCAAGTGTACAGATATTGAAAGTGGTCGTACGTACTTCGAGAATGTTTACCTGATTATCATGAATTTTATTTGCAGGGATTTAAAGCCTGAGAATATATTATTGGATGAAAACATGCATATACAAATCACAGACTTTGGCACTGCTAAGATATTAGACTCTAATGCTAGACAAGGTGAGTAGAGGTTAATGATAATGGTAGATTTTATATAGCACTTTTCCACACCGTACTCACAGCAGACGACAGTTATTACACCTGACACAGACTAATAACAACACTATGGCCTTGTACACTTCCTCAAGTCTCTGGAAGCACAGTATTCATTGCAGCCTAACTCCATAGGTTTGAGGCATTCACATTGCAACCTCTATCCTACCAGATCCTACATACTGGTTGACTGGGGCACAATTTTGATTCAAATCTTGCCCAAGGAATTAACCATTCAGAAAGAAATGACAGGAGCAAGGCTGAATGCAGTAACTTGATGGCCATTCTAACCATTCAACCACCATCACTCCATCAGTGTTAGGGCTGCATTATCTTCTGATCAATTTGACCTTTAACCTGATATATTTGAAGTCTCATCATCAAAACTCTACGCTTTGTTTTTAGCTCGTGCAAACTCTTTTGTTGGGACAGCACAGTATGTGTCTCCAGAGTTACTGACAGATAAATCAGCATGTAAAAGGTAAGAAGTGATTTGCTGTGTCATCAATTTAATCTTTTTTGTGCATTCACTTTGTAGATCACACTATTGTAGTACCTGTGTGATAGCACCACCAGTGTTGTCCCCAGGAAAAAATGATAAAAGTTGTTATGAATTTACATAAGAATGGATGTTGTTTTGTAAATCATTTCCTATCCTTTGCAAGATATAATAGGGTGGAACACAGTATTCTATAAAGGCCTGGCATGAAACCCAGACATTGTGGCATACTCACTTTCCCGAGAACAGAGAGTGAAAGTGTACATGTAGCTGCAACTAAAACAATGCAAACAAGCATACAAATAACCTCTGAGTACTTGTACACACATCCTGCAATGGTAACTGTTCACGACACCTCTATCTACAAAAAATGTAATGGTGAACAGTTGTTTTGAGAGAAATAGTAATCATCAGTTTGTCCTGTGGAAGACAACAGCCATGTTACTACTGAAATGCAGAAATGAAAAAGTAACTTGGTTGAGTATCAACAGCATTATTGTAATTGTTTGCAATATCTGTTCTCTTCTAGTTCTGATCTATGGGCTTTAGGTTGTATAATATACCAATTATTGGCTGGATTACCTCCATTCAGAGCAAGGTAAGTCATACATGTCATATGAAAAAAAAAATGATATATTAAAGTTAGAATGTTCTTCAGACAAATTTCCCCTTAAAATCAAATTTATTCAGTATCTCCAAACTTTGCTATATGAAAGCTTGTCGTTTACATGGTTCTTTTGGAATAATAAAGGAAATTTGGATTTCGATGTCTTTTTTTTGTAGGCAATCTTGTATTTTCTCGTAGCATCAGGACAGTATTGGGTGGCCATATTGGATTCATATTTGAGAGATTTGCTGACAAAAATTTTCTTTGAAAAAAATATACTACAAACAATTCTCACAGCTACCAGATACCAAAGTACTAAAATTTTAACCAATACACTTAGCATACTTTTGATAAGCCGAGAGTTTTCGACTGCCAGCAGTCAGTCTTGTTCTCTCATGATAGAGGGCGCTGTTGATAAGCTGAGAACTTTCGACTGCAAACAGTCTTATTCTCTCATGATAGATAGCACTATTTATGATCACGTTACACGGAGAATGCTTCCATAGGCATAGATTTTAGGGAGAAAGTGCCATCCCTCATCTGTGTTCAGTGTTCGGGCAGCTCATGATGGCCTCCTTGATACAATGCTTCTGCCAGTTAGACCGTCTAGCTAGGACTTACAATGCAGACATCTTCGAAAACTCATTCTTCCCGAGCATAATAAAAGACTGAAACAAACTTGAAGATTGTATATTAGTTAAAGCTCAAACTGTTGATGTTTTCACAAGCATCTATTCAGCTCGACTTATTGCCTTCTCACTGTCATTCATATTCCAGTTGTCATATTTGCACAGAGTCAGATTAAAGGGTTTGATTTTGATGTCATTGGTCAGCAAACCATAAATTTATAAACTGTTGGTAAGATTTTATCACAAAGCCAGTCTTACATGCATTAGTACAAAAAAACATAAATAACCCAGCAAAGACAACGACACAATTAGAGAAAAAAGTAAGTGAGTTGTAAATTATGATATTTGAAATTGATCTTAATTTCTTTGTGTTTCTTTTGGTTTTCAGTAATGAATATTTAATATTTCAAAAGATAATCAAATTAGAGTATGATTTTCCGGATGGATTTCCCTCGGTTCCCAGAGACCTCGTCAAAAAATTACTAGTAAGTATAAAAAAAAACTTAGGAATGAAAGTTGGAGAATTCTCAATGTGTCAGAATGTGTTGTGAGTGGATAGCATCAGTTGTGGATTGACTTTTCATGATTTTACTACTTTTTAGGGTGTGCAACTGTCTACAAATTTGTCTTGATTGGTTGTATACTTCCGGGGTAGGGGGTGGGGGGGGGGGCTCCTCTGATACCTCTGAACCCAAACTGCTTCTATACCACACACCCAAAAAAGGAGGCCCTTTCTCATACCAACTGTATCGCACAAAATAGATTCTATATGGATATACGATACCTGCTTGATTAAATGTAATACAAGGTTAATGTAGATACATGCCTTCAATTCATTAAAAATTGTCTTCTGGTATTGTATGCAGTTGATGGCATAGTACGAGTTTCAACATTTTAATCGTGAACCTAATGTGTATGAATTCCAGGTTTGAGTTCTTGTGAATAGGAAATGATGGTAAAGAAAGTATTCTTTCAGTAAGAATATGTTGAATACTGCAGATTATATTGTTACAGTAATGTTCAGCAAAAATACACACCCCCATCTCTCCCCCCCCCCACACACACACACACATTGCATAATCTCAGCTTATGCCCTTTAATAGAATCAATCAATCAATCAAATTTCTATAGTGCCGATTTCCAATGTTCTGTTCAGTAACGCTGAATTGCTAAAGCACATCGTATGCTTTGGTGAACAAGTAAGTCTTCAGTTTTGTTTTGAAACAATCCAGGGCTGGAGGCTTGGTGAATGTCAAGTGGCAAAGAGTTCCATAGTTTGGGGGCGACATATGAGAATGAATGACCTCCAAAGGTGACTTGTCTGTAATTTGTTGTTGTAAGCAGATTCTTGTTTGTAGAACATAGAGTGCGACACAGAGTGTATGGCTGGAGAAGATCCAAATGTTGAACTGTCATTATTTGGATTACGACAGATTTATTTGTATAGTGTATATGTTTCATAATCTTCTGTTGTTTTCCTTTGAACAGATTTTAGAGCCAACCAAGAGACTGGGCTGTGATGACCTAGGTAGCTACCCATGTCTCAAGTCACATGCATTTTTCGAGACTATGGATTGGCAGAATCTTCATACCCAGACACCTCCAGCCCTCAAACCTTATCTGAAGTCACCCACAGGTGAAGAGTTACGCAGTGATTACAGTGTAAGTTATAGTTTCATCTTTCCAATATTTAGGATTGAAGGTGTGATTTTTTTTAGCCACAGAGGGCACCATCCATTGAGGTTGTAGGGGTATGGTCAGTCTGTATAGATGTGTGTATTTCTTTGCATTACAATACATCTTTTAAATATTGTAGTTGAAAATGTGGGTTTTTAACCCCAGAGAGTACCGTCCAAAGAGGCTGTTGGGATGTGGTCTGACCACTCAGATGTCTGTATGGACTTGAATCATAACAGGAGTTACAGGAGACACAGATACAGGAAGTATGGTGTGCTAAAATATATGTATATGCAACTCATTAACAGTATGTTCTATGAAGATTTGCTATAAAGTATGTTCATGTTAAACAATTTATTTATACCAAATGATGGGTGGTGGTGGGGGGGGGGGTTGTTTAGTTGTTTAGGTTGGCACTCACAGTGTAATGTTATAACAATGATAAATGTGAATAAACACCTGTGTCTCTAAAGGTCCCTGAGGATTATGATCCGGCGATAGGAGAGAATGCCCTTGCAGAGCTGTTTGGTGTCGGCAACATTGAACTGCAGGAGAAAGAGGGAGTGGCCAGCCCACAGCAAGTAGAAGAGAAAAAACAAAGGTTATCTGTACTATTCCCTAAAACCGACGAGGAAAGGAGACATAGACTGGAGAAACAATCCAGGGAAAACAAATGGCACAGATTTGTGGAAGAGCATCTTATACTGAAAATGGGTCTTGTTGATAAAAGAAAGGTGAGCCTCTGTAAAAAAAAAAAAAAAAAAAAAAAAAAAAGATGTTTTATTATTAGCTAAGGAAAGGTATAGAAAATGATATCATTTCTCAATGTCGTAATGTAAACAGAAACCCCCATGATGCATTAGTGCCAGTTTGAGGTACTCAGGAGTGCTAGCAGTGTTCACTGCGGCCATATTTTCAGGAGCATAATGAGTGAACGTGAAGAAGAAAACACCACTTACATGCGTCATAGTGTTGTGTTATTATAACATTGTGCTTATCCAAAACAGCAAATTTCATCAAAAATACAAATTAATGTGCGTTGGTGTGATTTTGTGGACATGAAGTGATTATATGCTTATTTGTGTGTATAATTATTCAATAAAAGATCACTCGTGTGTAGCAGAAAATTTAAAGTCCCAAAAGATATGACCTTTTCACATTTCAAAATAATTGGATTCTGAGTCACTCGTCAAAAACAACTACGTAACAACATTACTCATGGGTGAGTGTGTGGGTGGGTGGGTGGGTGTTAACAATACCATACCTTCTGATATCACCTAGTGCAGCTCTTGACATATTAGGATAAGTTTAGTGCGATCGTTCACCAAATCTCAAGATTTCTCTTTATGTCTGGCTCAATGAGGTCCTGAGATGAAATTTCAAATTCAACCGAAGCCACCCACACAGTCATTAACATCATGTCTGTTAATTAGTCACACAATTCTACCCAATCATAAGTTAGTGTTCATGAGGGGCAGTTACGTAATATCCCAAATATGGTATATTTTTCAGCTCAGGGTGCTACTTATACATTGTTGATTTCAATCCAACAGTTGGGGTTTGCTCATTTGGATGGACAATTATTGGTTCATCATTTAGCTTGATGGGGTTAGAGATGACTCAATACCACATTGGCATCCAGACTATGATAATAGTCACAGGCTTTTGAATACAAAGTTTGGTGAAATCGATTACATTTTACAAAATACGTCTTTTAGCTTTATATAGGGGAGCCTGTTACATTACTGGTGAGAAACTGAAGTAGGTTTTTCCTTTCTTGACCATTATCTCTGTGATTGATTGATTGATTGATTGATTGATTGATTGATTGATTGATTGACTGCAGGGTTTGTTTGCTCGGAGAAGACAACTCTTGTTGACAGAAGGACCTCATCTCTACTATGTAGACCCTGAAAATATGGTTTTAAAGGGTGAGATACCCTGGTAAGTACAGACAACAAACCATGGTTTCTGGTAAGGTTGTCAGTAGCAGCATGTTTAAACCATGTATCTGTTACCATTGCAGTCAGGTGTTGAGCCAACTAGTGTGGATTTTATAAAATTTGCCCTGCTGTACGTAAAAAAAGAGTGTTGTCCAGTTTGACTCATCGCGCCAAGTTTTCACCAGGAACACAAGTTTCCTCCTTTATTAATATTGAGTCCATGAGGGGTGGTGTACCTTTGATTCTGTACTGGTAATGGGAGCAAGGTGCCATATGTATTGGTCTTCTTAATGAATGAATGAATAGATACAATGTTAATTGGTAAGATTGTGTGTGTGGGTGTGTGTGTGGAGGGGGGGGGGAATGGTGATATTGTTGGAGGTATAAGGTGTATACCAACATTGTTACTGTTATATTGAGTAAATGAGTAAGATAAACCATTTTCAAAGTGAATCTGGCCAGTGACATCAAGGGATGTTTTCATATCATGTACATTAATATAGAACTCTTGATGGCGCCATAAGGATTTGATAACATTCAAAATCATTAGGTTTGGCCTTGGATTCTCATTTCACTTGTTGCCAGAGGAGGGCGCTAGACACCAAAAAACAGCACTTTGTATATAGTTACATTTATGACATTAGTTTGTGATTGTCGTACAATTCATTTATTCTTTTGTTTCTTTTCAGGTCAAAAGAACTCAGAGTGGAGACAAAAAATTTTAAGACATTCTTTGTACATACTGTAAGTCTACACTGCTTATGTTGTCTTCTGTGACAGATTGAAGGGGAAGGGGAGATCCTTGTTACTGTCAGTTCAGTAATGAATTTGCAATCAGTTGCTTTTACTTGATACCTGTAGTATTATATGTACTGAAGCATACTTAACTATCATTGTTATTGGTAAAACTCAAACCTGGGCATCAGGCATAATATGTAAATAATGCAATGACATAATGAAATGAGTATGCCAATGAAGGCATACATTGATATTATGGTGCTTCCAATCGGAGTATGACCCATGAACTACTGCAACATTTGATACATCACCAAAGTAGGTTTCTGTCTCTGAACAACATTTAGTAGGGTCAGATCAAAGGAGTGTCGCAATTGTGTGCATTATTACTGATAACTTCAATCATAACAAATGTCAAAGTCCTTATAACTTATATGTTGTCATTGTTCATGTTCATGGTCTTATATTCATATAGCTGGCGAGGTATGTTGTGTATATGGATCACTTTGTACATCTAGCTGTGATGATGTCATCCAATAGACCGGGGTTTATTTGCAGTATTCAAATTCTCCAGTGCGATACCATGATTATTAATGTCCGTAATGATTTAATTTTCTCATTTATTTGCAGCCCAATCGTACCTACTACCTGATGGATCCTGAGAACTACGCCTTGGAATGGTGTAAGGCGATAGAGGAAGTCCGAATAGCAACGTATCTAAACAAACCCTGAGTTTGAACGTGAGAACCAAAAAACGACCAATAATTGATGTAGTCGACTGTACACTATAAAAACACATTAGGGCTCTGATATGGTCTAATCTCATCTGATGTGTGCTCTAACCAAAAAAAAAATTACAAAACGCTGATGCTGATGATGATCTGATCTGTTCTGATATGTAATACATATACAACTTCATCCGTGGTATTCATTAGTGGACAAGTTCTGTGACGCCACCATACTCGTATGCATTCGTCAGTACCAATGTAATATCAACTTCTATGTATCCATTCTGTGCGACCACTACTAGGATGAACACCTCATACTGTTTTGTTTTTGTTTTTTTGTGAAGGGCCAACTGAAGTCAACTTTTATGCTTGTCCAAATAAGAGATTCACCCCATCATATGGTGTTCCCTATATCCCCCCCCCCCCCATTCATCTTTAACCCATATTGTCTGTTACATATACCACTTCTCAATGTAAAATGTCAACAACATCAAAAGACTCAGTTTACTGCTATTTGGAATCAGACGTAGGTGACGACTGTCTGACTTGTGGGTTCTTCATACATATAATGGTAAACCTCTGTTGATAATTGATGTATGGCAGGTAACATGATACATGATAACCTCTGATCTCTGACCCTACATGACCTCCATCCACTACACCTGCTTGATAGTTTTCTGGCTAACTATGACTTCACCATAGACTGATCTGGAAAACTCTTTAAAAAAAAATGTCCTTGAATTTTTGTAAAGTTTGGAAATCAAGAAAAGTTGTCATTTTCACTCACACGCATATTTCTTGATTTGCGTCATTTCTGCATCCATCAGGCTTTATATTTGCCAACCCTTCAGTGTAACATGTCAAAAAATAATCTTGAGGTCGTTGTCCTGGTAACAGTTGTCAAGCTCTATCTACGAAATCAAGCAAGGTCACGACATATAATTATTACACACAAATCATTGAGTTTTAGTCTTAGAATTGACAGGTGATTTCCTATGTATGTATCTGTCAGCAGTCGTTGATATCTGTCTAGTTTACAGACTCATGAAATATACATTACCAATGACATGACATACCACATTACCAGACACATGACGACAACACACAATCGCAAAAAGACAACATTACCAAGCGACATAATGACATGAAAATTATACATAGCAACATGAAAAACAGCAAACATAGAACATGAAAATTATACATAGCAACATGAACAACAGTAAACATACAACATGAAAATGATACATAGCAACATGAACAACGGCACACATACAACATGAAAATTATACATAGCAACTTGAACAACAGTAAACATACAACATGAAAATTATACATGGCAACACAATGATGCATAAAAAACATGAACAGTGTCAACATGAAAATACATACCGGTAACATAAACAATGACACATTACTTGAAAATTATACATAACAATAATAAACTATTACATATGAAAACACATAAAAACATGATTATAGACACATTAGCAGACACCTAATATTACAAATGACAGTGGTTCTATGTCGTGCACATTCAACATATAAAAAGCACAGTGATTGTTACAAAGAGAGATGTCACTTAATTCTGCTCGTTGTGTCTGAAGGCAAATAAATGAATGCTTTCCCTCTGACATTGTGGTGTGAGTCTGGTCCTTCTGTTTGCTCTAGATAAAATACAGCATATGATAATGTTAGCTTTTAACACGACTGAACCTCAGTTCATTTGTGCTATAGGCATGGTGAAATGTGTGTATGTGTGAGTGTAAACGACTTAAAGTCAAAACTGCCAGACCGACTTTGCCTTGCATTGGTATTTGGTGGGGACATTCCTTATTAGGGTGTGGAAATTGTTAAAATGAAAATGATTGCATCAGAGATTTGCGTTTTGGGTAAAAAAAAATGTGATTTTTCGTTAAAAAACCTAAAACTCCAAAACTACTGGGCAGATTGGCCTGAAATGTGGTGGGAACATTCTTAGGGGTGTGCAAATTAAGATATGTTCATGACATGATGATTCCATTAGTAATATGCAAATTTGGGTTAAAAATGCCTCACTGTCGTAGTTCTCTGTGACCTAACAACTTCACGAGCGCCAGTGAACTGGGGCGTGTGTGTAGCACGCCCTCAAAGGTCATTGAGTGCCATCACCATTAACTTATTGACTAATCAGGAGTTCTATTTTTCGAATACACGTATCAACTAAATACTTTAATCTATGGTGGTACAATATGGCTAGATAAGGTCAACACTTCAGACATGCCGACTCAGTATAAATCAAAACACGTACGGATACGACTTTTTAGAGCACATTGCTATGATTGAATTCGAAGTCATTGTCTAATATAATTAAATGTAAACTTTGTGTATGTGTTTGAGGCAAACACCTACATCAAATTTTTGACATTTGTGAGTAGACTGGTGCAAAAACAGGTTGGTGTTGTTTTTTTTGTTGTTGTTTTTTTTGGGTTTTTTTGTTTTTGTTTTTTTGGGGGGGTGTTTTTTGGATTTTATGTGTGCGTGTGTTTCAAAAACATTGAAGATAGCCATGGAATCTTCAAATCTGCATTTAAGACATTTCAGAATGGGTATATAGTGTTACATACAGCGAATTGCAGGTTACTGTCCACTGCTCTGTTTTAATACGACCTCTATAGTAAAGACAGATGTTTGGTTTCACGAAAGCCTAGAGTATAATTCTCGCTTCTGCTATGTATATTCCCTGAATATTTCAATATTACCTAATATGAATATCCCACGATTATTTAAAAGTTATTTGGTGTCTTTAGTAAGGCAAAATTTGACAATTAAAATAAAAGATTGTGTGTTTCCGATCGCCGATAACCCTACCGACCCAAAACATTTTTATTTAACATTTAAAATAAAAAGATAAGAAATTCTTTGTATTCTTGATCTTGACCTTCATGCACGTCAGACTGTTTTCTTTCCCCCAGTGTGAGAGTGTACATATTTCATCAAACTATCATAGACAGAGTATTCTGATCTACATTTCGTTTGTTTTTTGGGTCGAAACAATATATTGAAAAAATAAATACACTTAAAAAAGGAAAAGATATAATAATAAAATCCCGACCTACCTACCCCATTTTCTGAGGCCATGTTATCGGACACACAATTTTTTTTTTCGCCTAATGGTGGAATCTCATGAATTGACATAAATTGAAGTGTCATGACATCAATGCAATAATATAATTATAAGCCTCATCATTTCCCCATAGTGCCTAGCGTGTGAGGATTGGCATGTAATACTAGTGTTGTTAAGACTTACTTTGAACGAAATATGTGAATTCCATTGGAACTCTGGAACAGACATTTATTTAGTCTAGTTCCTATACAGTATCGTCACCATGTACCTCTACTCATTTACATCACTATAGAAGTTGCGGGGTTCAAAGAATGGATGAACAACTTTTTTTTGTGCTGACTGAGGGACTTCGACAAGACGTGGTTTAGTTAGAAACCACGTTGGCATCCAGACTGGCTCGACAATATCATACGGGGAGTTTTCATAATTACACGGAAACCAATAAATATCTTAATTTGTTTAATTATTAACTGCGTTTCTGTAACTACATGAGATGAAACACACGATATATACACTTTAGCCCGTGATACACCTGTTGTGTTCCCGGTAATCCACCATATGTATCACAAACCTATCCAAATACAACAAGATTACGACCTAAACTGACCGAACTAACTTTGCAGGTGGAATACTTAATGTACGGAGAGTCGACTGTGTGATTTCGTCCATATTAACAGTAAGTGAAATGTATGATTATCAGAAATATTCGACTTGTAGCTGTGTTTGTGCAACAATGGCGTTCGTCAAGTGGTGGTCAAATTGATTACGATTTTTTTGAATAATTACTCAAATAGTCGGCTGATTTTCTACGTATGTCCACGTTTAGATGTACTACGTAGAAAATACACCAAATGTTGTTTATTTGGATGTATTTGTGGAGTATGAGAAAAACAGCCCGGTCACATGTCTTTCAAATATTGTACTATAAATATTCATTTTGGGACCGTTTTAGTATCACTTGTCTGGCTTGAGCACAAACTGTATACTAGTCTATCTGTAACATGGAAGAGTGACCAGTTTATATAATTTGTAGACGTTTTCGTTATCTCCTCTGGGCCTGCCGGTTCATATTACACTGCACTGGACGAAACGGAGGCAGAAATCGTTAATTGTAAAACGAAAAAATGGGAACATATGCTACTGTGCGTTGTATACTAATACTTGTACATTATTACACTAGTACGC
>NC_135553.1:10952500-11102500 GCF_964340395.1 Glandiceps talaboti | reverse complement strand
ATATTGTAGATCTCATCGTCTGATATATGACAAAACCGTATAGAAGTACAGTTGTTACATATTATAATCGGTTGGCATACCTGAACATAGGTTGTTACAATGTACGTACATTATTTAACGACTATCTGACAAAATAATGATAGCACACACAAAGAAAATGTAGCAATAGCGATAAGATGTTTCCTTTTCCAGACGGTGAAAAGGAGCAGTTGTAGTAATGTTAATACCGTTGTAAGCTTAGAGTCAAACTATGAAATCTAGCAATTTAAGTTAATAAGATTTTCGTTGAACCACACGAGGTTTTTTGTTTCTAGTCAACAGGCTTCCCTTGTATATTAGTAATACATCACTTTTTTAAAGAGATTTATTTGCACAGAGCTTTATCAAATTGATTGGGAAGGATATGATTTTTTTTCTAACAGTATCTGAGCGTTGCGTTACTACTAAACTATAAACTATGTAAACTATAACCAGTGCTGCAATAGTCATAGTGGTGCTATAATATCCAGCAACAGTGGTATTCCGAGATATATGTTTGGTGAGCAGTAACATATTAACTTTGTCACGGTGAAGAATGTTGTAATCAAGGCACATCCGTACATGGAACACTTTAATCATATCGCTATTTCGTCATCATTTCGTCACTATTTTGAAAGACCTGCTTCTATAATTTCAATGACATGACAGATAGAAGTTTTTAATTGTTTCAGGAGGGAAGTGAAACTTTGAATATCTTCCATTCCTGTCAAAGCGTATAACATGATGAGATGATTAATATGTTTGGTGTTCAAAATACAGTGTTTGCCATATTTGTGTCCTGTCCGCTTTGTATATATCTATTTCGTTCATTTAATTACATATTAATATCTGTAATCCGCCTTGGGGACCAATCTGAAAATAAAAAGGAGGACGAATCACCCAAAATCTTTGCCATCTGAAAGCGTTTCCTGTCAGTAGTAATTTCAGTGCTAGAGTTTGGTTGTTTACTTGATCTTGTTCTCAACAATCTATGATTTTCCCATCGAGTTACAGTATAGTTCGGTGGTCATACGACGTGAAACATAAATTTTGAGACACCCCCCCCCTCCCCTCTTCAGGCGCCTCCCCCTCGCCCGTCAACATTTCTGCACAAGCTGCAACGGGAGCCTTTTTTTGAAAAGTTTTTGCTAGATATAACTTACTACATCCTGAAAACCATGAATCACCTGCGGTGAATGTATATTTGTTGCTGTATACATGATGTGGTATCTAGTAAAATAAATCAAATCAAATTGTAATTGATTTTGGGATCCTCATCCATAAATCAGCGCCCCCAACGGCGATGACGATTTCAACGTATTGTACTTTATTGATAAGATCGACCACTGCTTAATATTCAATGTCTAATTATTGGTATTTTAAATACTTTTCAGTGAATAGATTATGGTTGTATAGTCGAAAAACGATACTACAGTTAAAAACTATTGCAGTTTTAAAATGACGCATTTCCCCCACGAAGCATGGTGTATTTAAATTCAGACCACTATAAACGACTCCGCGTGATTTCAAGGGAAAGAATAACAGTATAATGAAATAAATGAGTGAAAGGGAATGAAACCAATTCAACGCATTTTATCTCCATTCGCGTTTTTTAACATTAAACATACTGGCAGTAGTAGGCTCGGTTAACCAGACTCTCGCCGCTGGGGGCTCTGCCTACGAGACCTCCCCACCTCGTCTGGGCGGTCTCGGAGATTAGCCCCAGCGGTGAGAGTCTTATGGGTAACCGAGACAATGAACATATATGACTTCACAAGGAATCCTTTCCCTTGAAATGCTGTGCCCAATGTGTTATTAATCCAGTTCAGTTGTTTACTTTTCCCTCAGTGTTTGTAACATGTTCCGTTTGTTCACGGTCTGATAAAATGAAATAAATAAATGTAGATAAAAAGAAACTATTCATGGAATCTTGGTATTGTAGAATGTGCAGTTTGTATCAAACAGAGTCTGTGAACAGTATAGCATGCAACGCCCTATATAAATTCACTGAAAATGTGTTGACAGCGATGATGATGATGATGATGATGATGATGATGATGATGATGATGATGATGATGATGATGATGATGATGATGATGATGATGGTGGTGGTGGTGGTGGTGGTGGTGGTGGTGGTGGTGGTGGTTATGATGATGATGATGATGATGATGATGATGATGATGATGATGATGATGATGATGATGATGATGATGATGATGATGATGATGATGATGATGATGATGATGATGATGGTGATGATGATGGGAAAAAAATAAAAATCAAAGTTCAAGAATAATACTTCCAAACAATTTGCAAAATTGATGACAATTTCCTGAGACATGACATAATAGTACACATCCTTTCTTTTATCATTAAAGAAATTTTTTTAAAATTCTATAGCTGTGAGATTGTAGTTTCGAGTAATGAGAAAATGACTTGGAAAAATTGTCCAATAGACTTACCCTTCCCTTACTGTACTCTTTGCTCTATGATAACTGCCTGTCGTTTGCTTGTTGACAAGATTCTTAAAGTTGTTGATTATGAAACTGGGATACGTCACGGGTACAGAATTATGCCGGGAGAATTATATGTCAAATCAAATGATCATGTTCGTAGTGCTGCTGTAGGGTAAACAAATTGCATCGATTCAAATCCATTTCTAACATTTCGTGTCGGGACATAAACTGAATTTGAACCGGTTTAACTGAATCGATTCAATAAGTTGATTCGATTCGAAATCGATTCATATGGGGACAGGGCTTATAGAGTACTTTACGACTGTGATGCGTACAGTGATTCAGAATACAGGTCGAAGGTCAACTGATGACGTAATTTGGGCTAGTTGGTACGTCATATAATGAGCTTCGAAGGAAATTCGTCTGAAGATGACGGTGTCTTGTTTGTCGTTGACATAGCCAGTGATTGCTTATAACATACATATTAACCTGAGCCTACTCGGCTACAGATTTGATACAAATTTTAAACAACGACTGCCTTTATCGATACGTGGCTGAATAAGACCCCTCCACCAGTGTCAGTGCCTACTTAAAAATCAACAACTGTATAGAAGTGAACAGTATCATCCAGCAATCCAGAATTTGAGTCCATACACAACGTTGATACCGGCACACTTCCTAATAGTCACTAAACGGTAAGTTTCAAAGGTGTGTTGTTTATACTGATATATTTTGATAATTCAGCCATATCATGACGTCATCGTGTAACGCGTTGTCTGTCACCGTTTGGTTGTTGTTGAACACAAGGTCAACACGATTTCAAATGTCAACATGACATCGAAGTCTATGCACATTTTCGTATATATAGCCCACAACATTTCAGACGATTTCGGCGGAAGTATGTAGTTGCGGCCAATTAGGAAATATAAAAAAAAATGAAATTCAGCTTCATGCTACGCCACAGACACAATTAATACAAACATAATTCTAAAATCAATGATTAGCACTGGTTGATTTATTGTGTCCAGTGACCAGGTCACGCGCACTGGAAGTTAACGATAACCCTATGATTATTTGCGCCCGCTAGAAAAAAACAAGAGATTGTGTGTTATCATGATCATTACAGAGGGCGCCATATAAGTCAGCCTGGAATTTAAATTTATCCCACGAACGTTATTTTTCTTACTTCATTTATAGGCACACTTTAGATTTTGAAGATAACGTGTGATATGGCATCAAACCGGCCAGCAGACGACTCTGAAACAGTTGCGCTGTTAACAGAAGAACATTCTCCTTACAGCGGTGATTATCCAGATTCCACATTTGTTCAAAGGGGAGAACACTTGCACAAAAAAGACACTTGGGTTGCAGTAAACAGAGAAGACGTTGAAAGCTTAGAACTTACTCTTCTACACGAAAAACACAAACTGCGAGAACGGAAAGCCTTCCGTTGTTTATATCTCTCTTTTTTCATCGGAATGTCAGGGGCGATTTTGGTTTTCTTTTCCGAAAAATATCCAGGAGCGTCGCACGTACTGGAACCTGTTGCGTTTTCAGCGTTAGGTATTTCAGCGTTTCTGTTTATGTTAACGTTCACTATTGACTGTATAGCAGAACGAAGCTTTGCAACAAAGCGAAAGGCGTATGTCAGTAAACTTACAAACTCTGAGCCGACAGTGCAAGCTAGTACTGTTCACTTGTCAGATTCGTGGAAATTTGGCAGAGAATTCGTAGTTTGATGAAATTAAATGCCACGGTTAGCTTGTCTCTAGAGAAACAAATGAAAGCCAACTACAGTTTTCATACTTCCTCAGTAATGATGCTCTTTAGGCACATGTGTATTACATTGTCGGTGGCCTAGTGGTACTTAGACCAGTGACCTAGCTAATACCCTCCTGTGCCGTCGGGTTTCGAGGCCTGGTCAGGGTTTGATTAAATTTACCATTTTGCTGTAAGATGGTTGTCTTTCAGTCTGACTCTACTACAGCATGCATGTGTTCCCCGGACGCTGCAGTTTTCTTAATCTATGAGCGTTGGCCCTCACTTATTATAAGAACAAACTTAACTTAAAGAACTGTCCAACATAAATAAAAGATTGTTTTAAAAAACATGTATGTATGTATGTATGTATGTATGTATGTATGTATGTATGTATGTATGTATGTATGTATGTATGTATGTATGTATGTATGTATGTATGTATGTATGTATGTATGTATGTATGTATGTATGTATGTATGTATGTATGTATGTATGACGTGTAGATAGGTAGGTAGGTAGGTAGGTAGGTAGGTAGGTAGGTACAGGTACACATGTGTATTTACGCTGTGCGCAATGGGTCGGGGCCATGTCGTCTGCAACTGTGTCTCAAGTTGCAATATTTTCGGAGTGCAGAGTGCAGTAAACTTTGATTAGAACTCTTTCAGATTTTATAGAACAGTCACCCATTGCTAGAATTTTAAGTGCCAACTTTATTTTTTATCGATTGTTGTTCTACCTGTGGGTGACAAACAGTTTCATCACTGGTCACATCTAATGAATCATTTGCTTATAATCCAATACTGGAGACACATAGCAGACTAATCACGTATTTATATGTGGTCATCGGTCAAGAACAGTTGAACATTAAAACATATCTAGGTGTTCTTCTCTTATTACCACACCATTTCCTCTTGGCTAAATTCCTACGTTTCCTTTTTACAATTTTGGCACGTAAAGACACTTCAAGTACGGATATTGACTCTGAAGATCTTGCTATCAGCCATGTTTATGGTTGTCATGATCTGTGCATTACAGAGTTACTTGACGCCTATACCGAAATGTATTTAATAACCAACTACCTACAGACATGGTATTAGTTGAACTGTAACTCGACGGTCAAATCGTCAACAGCGTGGAATCACTAACCAAGCCTGTGATAACGTCCACACTGCATACAGGTAGGACTCCTACACAAGGTGCGTTTCAAATTTTTTTGTAGAGATTCTGAATTTAATAGTTGTTTTATACTATTAACAAACTAAGAATCGTATGTATATGCTAAATATGATTAGTTAAATTAAGTCTTTGCACCGTTTTACCTGATTGAATTACGATACACAAAACTTACATAACTTATGTAAGGAATTGCTTGTTAGTGGCCATCATGGCGGACGAGGTCAGGTATGAACCAAATATATAAATATTCGAGAGATGTAGCGTCTTTCCTCTGTAGAAATATTGTCATTACATTATTTTTCACCAGCTCGGCTGTGATGTATACAATCGTTAGTAACTGCAATTTGAGATCGTGACCTAGACTGAGAGATTCTAATAGACATTCTGCAACGCTATGTAATTATCGGCATTACAATCCACTGCAGTTGTACAGGTGGGAGAGATTATATGTTTGTTTTTGGTCCTAAGTAACTTGTGTTATTGATTTTGTCATTTGCAGACTGCTTTCCAACATGAGTAGTGACGACGAAGACATACCGCCAGATCGCCCACTTCGGGAACCAGGAGAGAAACGGCACGTGCGCACTGTGACTAAAACTAATGGCAGTAAACTTGAAGTCGATGATCAGGCTACTCGGGATGCACGTTTAGCGTTGCTTCTTCGACGTTACAGAATTGGTTTTCTAACCTGTTTTATTATATCATCCATCCTTGTTAGTCTGGGACTTATACTTCTTTTCCTTGGTATATTTGTCAGCTCACACACTCGGCCAATACGTATTGGCGTACTACTATTCTTTGCTGGACTACTGTCTTTCTTCTTTGGTATTGGATTCTACAGGAAATGTAGGAGTGTTCGATTTGAACAGCGTAAACTAATCAGGAGTAGCATTCCGAACACTCCATTAATTTAAAATGGTTACCATGGTAACTTATAACCTGCGTATTGAGCCGCTTCATTAAGCCTCAAACGTAGCGGAAATCGGAGGTTATACAACTACCACGTTGGTATCACCAGAAGAAGACTTGGGTCGAAGATGGCTGCCGTAGATATGATAACAAATTTGGGGAATTTAGATTCACCATGTAAACAATGAAATTTCAGACTACAGTGGTCTGGATTACTCACTGCGTGGAGGTGTACTTTTCATACCTAAGTTACACCTCCATGCTTCATAGGACTTGTCATCGCATAGGTAGGACGTTAGCCTAGTAGAAAATGGATTGTTCAGTGAATTTTCTAGTTTGTAACAGCTGAATTATGTCTGACATTTTGAATTTCTAGCAGAGGTTAATAGATAAGCGATAGCATGTGTTATTGCATATCTATTGATTTAGTATATTCGTTGGTTGGTATTGACTACATTTTTGTTCCTCAACCGACAGTTGAGAGGACCTGGTCAAAATCAACAGCAAATATACTAAGCTTAGCTTGTGTATTCCTGCTATGTACAGTTTGACTGTAAAAACTACACCAGTAAACAGTAACACATGAGTCGTGTATCACTATCCATGTTCGACATGACATTTCACACATCATTGATTTGAAAAAGGTGATTTCAAACTTTGTAGAATCGCTTGCATGGAAACTATTCGGATTGAAATCTAACGTCAAAATCACTTAATTTATATTAACCTTGGTTGCAACAAATAAGGAATACTTATATTGTGTATGACAGTATAAAGTTTAATGACTATTGAGTGTGTCTATCAAAGGGTAATGGGTTTCATACTGCCAGTTGTGTTGCTTTAGCCAGTTGCTTAGGATTTCAGGTATTGTTCTACGGTGGCTTGGTGAAAAGCAGTCCAGATGTTTCAAGTTCATTGTCGTATTAGGAAGGGCTTGTCCAGAATCTCCCGTGCTACCGCGTTTTCCCTTTGAACTTACCTGTCTCCATATTATTTTATAGATAAAAGCGTATTTCACTAAATTTAGTTAATTCGATTTGTCCTTTGAAATACGACGCAGAAAAGCTGGATGCTTTGTCACCAGAGCCAACGAGGAAATCAACAGGTGGTTGTGTATGCTCAATGAAATCCACCAATGTCGCGAATTTGGTCGGTTGGTGTACGGACATCAACGGAACCATTACATAGTAATGGTATCCTACCGAGAAAACCACCGTCATCCATCCATGCACTCACTAGCAAGGAATTCAATTTGACTTTTTATAACAAGTTTACCATTTAATTAGTTTACCCGTTCGTGTACTTCACCATTTAAGTGCATTAAGAACAAAGGGATACACTCTTACATCCTGAGCACAGAAACCTGCCAAGTGGTTGATGGCATAAAAACAAAATTGCAATACATGGATAAACGGATGGTTCAACCTCAAACGGAACGAAGTATTCTTTCATAATCGTTGACTGATTAGTACATAGTGGTATCGAACAACTGTACAAATACAATTGTATAACCATCACGTATCAAGTCCATTTCTCCACATTCACAGCATGTAGGTGGTTTAAGTGTACCAGGAGCGCAGTTTGCTCTTCAATAATTTGGATGTTAACCCTTTCGAAATGCTTGCATACATCTGACTTGCCGCTCCCATTTTCTTTCATAAAATTGGAGAGAATAAATTACTTGTAAAATTTCCAGTGTTCTTTCATTTGATATATGATATTTTGTACTGAAATAAACATAAGATATTTTGGAAATGCTACGGCGTCATATGTAAGTCCAGTGTTTGTGTTTGTGTTTGTGTTTGTGTTTGTGTTTGTGTTTGTGTTTGTGTTTGTGTTTGTGTTTGTGTTTGTGTTTGTGTTTGTGTTTGTGTTTTGTCTGTCTGTCTGTCTGTCTGTCTGTCTGTCTGTTTGTTTGTTTGTTTGTTTGTTTGTTTGTTTATATTTATTTTATGTTTGCCTGGTGTATTTTAAGTGTATACATAACAAAAAAGGGTCTGATTGACATAAGTTATTATCGGAGTGGTAGGCTGGAGTCAGAGAGCTGCTACCTGATAAGAAGGAAATCTATTCCCGTTCGATTCACATCCAATTCGCTCGAAATAGCATGTAACACAACAACAGAAGTGTACTATCATTTTGTCTTAATTGTACGTAGTTCACTTGAATAATAAATTGAAGAGTTAAAAATAATCTGCAGCCATTTGCATGTCGATCTATCATTTGATAAGAGCATGACAAGCAAACACTGCATGCACTGACGGTGTCCTTCGGGGATAGCATCAACCGTTATCCATCCGTAGGCAGATCCACCCATGTCACAATAAACTCATTCAATTTTGTAAATAATCAACAGACACTTTGACATCTGAACTCTGACCTTACGCCTACACGGTCAAAGTACACGCGTTGTGTTTGCACAGATGGGCACATAACTGCGGGTCTCAGTAATACCCTCAATTACTCGATTTGTGATAAAACGACCCAAAGTTTGTGGAATGCACGTCGTATTAGTGGGCGGCAGTTTTGATAACACAAAGGAACAAATAAAAATTAGTCACTTGTCGTTCTTCTATATTTCAACACCATTTTAATGTTAGTACGTGCAAGAAAGCATGGATGTTTTTTTCCTGATGTTGGATTCGTTGTAAAGGGGCAATGACACCATAAACGAAGACCCTTGTGATTTCAATAGGTAAGACAGAATCGATTATTTAATCACCCGATCTCTGTTCTGTAATGCAACAATCGTTTTTATTGTCCACGCTCTTTTCAATCGGTAGTTAATTTGTTCGATTTTTTTCTTGGGGCACATTCAAATTTTGAGATGAATCACATTCTATAGAAATCAGAGTTCCTACTACCTCGGTGAGATGGTTTAAAATGTAACCATTGTATAGGCCAGCATTTGGTTTGACCTCAAATCAGTCTAGCTTCACATGAACAGGTTTTGGGATACCCATCGTGTTTGCAAAACGACGAACTCACAACACTGAAGTTACCGGTTAACTGTTGATATTCAATCAATCATTACAGGTAGAGAAGGATGCAGACATTTTTATCTACTCTTTTTTTATCTGGTTGATGTACGAAAGGCCTTCATGGTCACAATTTAGCAACATTAGATTGAATATCACTAATTTTTTATTATCATGTCTTTAATTCCAGAACTGATGATACTTAGTCTATGGTAGTAGACAGAACTTTGTAATTACTGATCACACGTACCATCATGGCTGGGGGACAGAACACCGAGACCGCACCAACACACACGACGTACTCACAAGTGTCACAAGTTGAGCAGATGACACCGGAACAAATCGTGCAAGCAAATTATGCAGCTAAATATCTAAAAAGTAAAAAGATCATGCTTGTTTTAATAGGTTTGTCAGCGATATTAGTCGTATCAGGACTCGTGCTCACCATCGTGGGCGCCCTCTTAGGGGAAGTTTTGGACATAGCGCTTGGAGGTGCTTTACTAGTTCTTGGTTTCATGCTTCTTTGTCCGGCGTTTTTGTTTTATTTCAAAATGAAGAAAATAGCGTATGATAGCCAAATGGAAGGCGGTACTACTAGAAAGAGCAGTCGGGGAAGCAATTATATTGTCCAGATGAGTACAGTCACAGAGACAGTGCCAGCACCCGCGGCAGTGTCGGGAGTTGTTCCGGAAGACTGTCAACAGAGTGAGGAAAAAGAAATCAGCGGTTCTGAAGCTGTTCACGAACCTTTGCAAAGTCAGGAACAAGACTCTTCAACAAATGAAAATGTTGAACAGAATAAACCAAGACTGTCATCCACCTACTAGAAAATATCAATGCAAAGTCTGCATGTTTCAGACAGATACGTTTATCACGTGACAAACAAGTGATATACAACATGGCGACTCCACTTCATAAATATTTTGTGTGATGGATTACATATATTTTAGAAGACAAAATTGCAAAATTTTAGCAAAAGTTCGCGAGTACGGATCGCTTCTTTTACCCAAGTCTAAAATAAAGTGTATCTGTGTCAGAAAGTAGCAGGTAAACTAAAGATTTGATCGTTTTAGTTTTGGCGGGAACTGCACACCGGAGAGGTTAGTAGGTAAAGGTTATCTCATCAGACCAGTTGTGGTTGTCATGTGTGGCGCAAACTTTCGTCAAAATTACATCAGTAGCACTGTTCACAAGTTCTGATATGACGTAGTAAGGTACACAATCACAAACTATCAATAGCTGTGATATAATATACAAAAATGGAATATAAATTCCTTATTTGTTTATTTTGGTTTCTTTATCCTGTTTTCATTACTTTAGACTATGCCCTCAATGCAAAGTTCCAATACTGCAGGACTGTACGTTAGTTTTTGAAGATTATGATATAAAAATGACGTGCACATGTCATGGCATAAATGTGACTGTGAATATATCCGATTCCTATCTTGACTGTATATAACACTGTGTATAACTGCATTGTTGATACACACATATCTCATACTACTACTGTGGAAGTCAAGCTATAGGCAAAATAAGATAAACAAAAACTATGACTATTGTTATTACATGTGATACATTACACAAGTGGGTGATAGCGATGTCTTTGTCACGTGGATATGATAACCATGTAATCAACAAGATAGTGTAAACACCGACGTTGGATGTGCGGCCATTTGAGAAACACTTGCTTATCAGAGTCGCCACCCTACAGTGAGTGTAATTACATCAAATTGATACCTTATAATATCAATAGCTTTTAGTTTGTCTCAATTTTAGTTTGTGTTAGCTTGACTTCCACTGTAGTATATACATCTTACACTTATAAATTAAAGTGGGAGCCTTCTCACACCTGGACAGGATGGTCTCTTTCCATTTAAATTCATATAGATGTTCTACGGTCCAGCTGTGCCATGTTTTCTAGAACACTACCCCTATGTATCATTTAACCCCAATATTTAAATCCCACGGCCTTGTTCAATTGAATGAAACAAACAGTATAGTATATTACATGTAGGTTTCAACTGATATATAAAATACTTTCTTTCATATGGAAGCACTGATAAGGGGAGTATTCAGGCTGTTGGAGTAGTTATAATTGGAGTACTGTTGGAGTATTTATGTACTAATATTGTAAAAAAAAAACAGACCAAATTTGGTATATTAATAGAAAAAATCCCTAATTTAGATTTTACAATGTAAACTCAAAATCGTATAATAGGCATGGATGTCAATGTCAACGGTTGTTGAAAGTCCTGTCCAAATTACAATTTGGGAATACAATTCTTTTTCAGCTGATTTTTTTGGAGCCTAAAAAGCACTTTGGAATGTTTATTGTTTGTTTGTTTGTTTGTTTGTTTGTTTGTTTGTTTGTTTGTTTGTTTGTCTTTCTTTTTCCCTAACAATGTTCATGGTCATGCAAGTTAAAGTGTACGGCATACTCGATCTGATAACGTCCGATCGACTGCAGTTATTTCAACTTAGGTTAGGTTCAAAGTACATGTATATCCATCTGATGTAAAGGTTAGATAGAAAAAACTGCATTCACAAATGACTGTAGTCTTCTAGACGGTTTGACAAGTTGGATTTTTATCATACTGTAAATATTCAACCGATCTATGTACAGAGTGAATTGGGTGGAAGTCTGTCCTGAAAAATACTAGTATTAGTCTGTGAATTCCTGGATTGTCCTACTCCTAGTACAAAATGTAATTACTAGACCATTATATTCATAAAACACTGTCATGGCGACTACGTCAACAATGGCCATGGCATTTGAACATGGAAGTTTACCTTGTGAATAAATACTGACTGTTTAATAAAAATGTTAAATGATATAATTTGCTTAGATTTAATTCACTTTCATTTATGAGGACGGAACTGGCTTCGATCAAGATTTAGGCGGAAGTGACATGTGGGCCTTGCTAGGGAACGTAGTGTCGACGGCTATATCGTTAGACAATAACAATAAAAACAGTCCACGACATGCCAAGCAAGGCCTATACATCACTCCCGCCTTACGGTTCTGATTAATGTCAGCTCCATACTGATACCTGAAAGTGAACGAAACCAACGCATTTTACCTCGTTCAACATCAAATTTAGTAAATTGACAAAGTGTCCCGTTCTTTTAACATAGAAGTTACTGACAATATAGGCATAGGACACGTCAATTGAGAACTTGTTTCAGGAAGCACACTTTGAAGTTTGTCTTAACACGCTTGGGCAAAATTCTCTTTGCGGACAGAATTAACGGGACGTGATTCTGACAGAGCTGCCACCCCACTCCTCCTCTCAAAATAAACGAGAATCTAGTCTTGGTTTTAACCACCTGCAAGCAGGACTAGCACGGGAAGTGACAACTATGCAACGGCACTATAATTTCTTTTCACCGTCATAACATTCACCAATACTTTGTTTATAGCCAGGTCATAGTGCATATTAATTGATATGTTTCTAATTTTTCTATGCATAGCTTGATTATTCTATAATGCCAATGTTCTATACATTGTGATATATATAATATATGAATACAATAATAATATAAAATTCGAACTATATTACATTTGTAAATTGTCATATCTATTGATGTGCCAAATCTCGATCAAAAGATAGAGGTACGTCGACGGCCAAGTAACCTCACTGTGTGTACTTTATAAACATAAAAGTGATCGGTAAATATTTTCATATCTTTAATAACGATTTGGTCTGTTTACCAAACAAAACCTTGACGAGGGAAAGATAATGCACATGTATAAATAACCTGCGGGTTCTTTCGAAACAAAGATTTTAACAAACACCTTATGTTATCAAATGGGTAATTTCTGACAAAAGACAGTTTACTCAGCTAAATTTAGTTCTCGTTGAGCTGAAGGTAATGTAGATATTGTCTCTGTATACTTTTGAAATGGTAGGGCATACGTTCATTCCACAAAAGGGCTTAAAAGCCCACAGACTCAATATTGATATTGAATTTATGACTAAAAAGGACGAAATTGATATAATTATGTTTATGTTTTATCTACAAGGTGTGTTTGTGTGTGGTTAATACGATAGGGCTCGGTCATAGGGGTAGGGGATGGGTGTACTCTCATAGAAAGGTAAACGGATGTGTGCTACCCAAATGAGCCCCTTTACGTGTCAAGCCATCATCAAAACATAAATTGGCACAAGAAAAATCCTTTCTTTAGTTTGGAAGAGTGTCGCATTAAAGTGCTATAATTCATCTGTAGGCATGGTATGGAAAGTTCGGATGATTTAGGAGTTCATAGAACACTTTCCGAGTTGTCAGTACAGGAGAACTATTTTGAATCATGAATTTTGATTTTCGTATTCAAAAAAATCGATACCATGACAACCTCTACATAATGTATTTCATCTTCTGAAATAAATGTTCTACAAATATTTAAAATAATTTCGTTGGTAACATACAGCAAATAAATACCGCATAAGCGTTCCCAGGAGACTATGTATTTGTGATCTAATCCGATCATTTGTCAGGTTGATGTTATTGTTTTATTTGCTAGGTATATCAACACATTTACTGCTGAATATAGCCGGTTTTGAACTATGGGAAGTCTTACAAGCTGAAGTATGCTAACTAATTAGAAGATGATAAAAAGTGTGTTTTTTTTTTAAAAAATCATCCTGATGTGTAGGAAAAGGCAGATATTGCCATTATTAAGCTTATAGTTGGTTCTACACATGACGTCATCCAAAGCAGGTATCGCCATTGTATGTAGTCTAAGTTTAATTTATTTCTATTCTGTTTACTGTTCCGTTCCTGTAGTTGGATATTTTGTAATACAGACTGACCACCATCTATTGTGAATCATACTATTTTCAATGATACCATCACATGTTATTAAAAAACCCTATTTTGGCGTCATCGCGATACGAGTGACGTCATTTGTAATATCTCACATTTCATTAAATAGATTATGAATTGACTGTTGAACTAAAAAAATATAGTAATTATTGACAGCCAACACAAGTTGAAACTGCGTGCAACAAAATTCAACCCAAATGGTTTTAAACTTTCGCTCAACTATAAACGGAACACCACCAGGTCAGTAAAACGTTGAGTACAAACTTAGAACAGAAAGCAACCATTTTCCAGAAGTGTGTATCACAAAAGCCAAGATTGTATTTTATTTTTTTTAAATTTTGTTTTTGTTTTTGTGTACTCGATTTGTCGTCCACTGCACGTCAGGATATGAAGTCAGTTACCTCAGTTTGTACGTTCTTTCATTGTCATATAATTCATGGACAACACCTTCAACTGACCAAACAATAAGGGCAACCTTAGAAGTTACGGTGGTCATTTGCGATATCAGTGTACTTTTTTTCTACAAGGAGCTCTAAAGGTCATTCATATCATTTTGTCCTCGGCCTGTTTGACGTACAAGACTATCTCAACTCAAAACCAAACCAAACCAACCCAAACCAAACCAAACCAAACAAAGCATAACAAAACAAAATTAAAACAAACAAACAACTCATAAATCAATAATACGTTTGAAAATCAGAGATATAATTAAGGACGAGAAAATAAGAAAATATTTGTTTTTTCCTAAAACCTTTTAGGCTCTTCAGCAAAATAGGCTTTGTGGTAATACATCATAGCGCGGAAAATCAATATGGAAACTTGATAAATTCTTTCATAAAGCTTGATTTGTATTTTGATTGATAAATTCCAAACTGCGGGTTAAAAGTGGCAAAATGACGTCGGTACATACAATTTTCCATGGCTTTCTGATGTAGGCATTTAATTTCACACTAGTCCTAGTAAAATAAAATGTGATCACAAGTTAAAACTTCATATCACAATGTCTCACAACAGGCCTAATCAATAAAAAAAATAACGATGTGTCATAACAAATCAAAAATAAATCGTGTATTAAAAATTGTTTTTCTTTCTATAATGATAAAGAGTACAGAATACCGCCATCAGGGTTGATAGGGCATGTTTAGATACAGAATACGGAGACAAAGAGTCTCAACGGTAGATTAAAATCGTTGTAAATGGTCAACGTTGTGACAATATAAAGGATTTGGTAAATATGTATGTGTCAAAATATAGAGAAATAATGAGATATTACATGTTTACGTTAGACATAAGGATACAAGCCGTACCGGTACGCGAAGAGCTAGCTAGCTGTAAAAATGCTAGTGTCCCAAGAGAATGCAAGGTAAAGTTTAACGTTAGAAGGCGAAGCAGTGTAACACAGGGCTGAACACTCAATTGGTGTGACCATATTACTTGTTTTTGTTCATCCGACAGCTGTTATCTGCTATGACAGATGGGAATACAACGTTGGTGTTGTTGGTCTGAGTTGATTTATTGATGACATAGAGAGATAATATACAAAGAGATGACCTCAACATACAGAATGCTGAAGATGGTCAATATGCTGATTGTAAAATATTTCTTTTTCTCTTTCCCTTGTTTCAATCCTGTGCAAAGGTACCACTATATTAAATAGATTACTGTGTTTACGTGAGTTATAAAAGATTAATAATAGTAATATTTAATAAGAAATAAAGTGCCAGGAAATTGCGATCGATGCATGCCTCAGTAGTACTTGGCACGCGTATGTGGGAGACTGTGACATTTTTATGTTTTTATTGTTCGTATTATATTTAATAAATGGAATAATTATTTGGCACATTTTATCTTCACCAATATTTACCTGCCCGCCTATTTGCCTACTTTAAGCGGCTGGATTACTATTAGAGAGGGGTAACCTCTACCCTACACTCTGGTTGCTGTCAAGTCAATCTCAACATTTAATATTTGCCCGACCCAGGCGATAATAGGATGTGATGTCATTTGCTTATCCGAGTCTGGGGACTACCTCGCCTTGTTACACCGTTCGATGACATCACTCCATATAAGGACATTGAATTACCATATACATGTGTTATTATTACATATATTTGACGGACCACATTGGACGTCTCACTCTTTTACTGTATACAGGTTGCACTTATTCCCTTACTTCATTTGGACTTTTCTGGAAAATCGAGGATTAGCAACAATTGTTTTGAAGACACAAACTGAAGACCGGGAGAGGGAAAAGCTGACGTATATCGATCATGCACTTTGATTAACAGAATCTGCATCGTATTACTATATCAGCCAAGCAGAACTATTGATGTATATCACAAAGACGTGCGTGATCCTTACTCATCTCACCAGCTGATATAAAATCAGGAGAATCGGCATAATATTATCAAAAGCGGAACCTGATGCGTCACCAGTCTGTGATGAAATTATGCCATTGTTTTCTTTATTAAGGACATGGAATTCGAATGAACAAAGGGACTGTTGTGTCTAACTATATATCATATTTTGTTTCTAATTCGTGTGAATATTATATCCTCCGCACTTCATAATGGCTATAAAAAAGGCATCTGTTTTAGACACCGTAGTGTCTGTCTTAGCCTTCCTTACGTGCATAGTAATGCTGGTGTTGGCTACAACTTTAAATGACCCTGTAACGATGATCGTGTTGATGGTCCTCGGTATTGTGATTGGCACCGCTGCCGTATTGACGCTGACAAGCGCCATCAAAAGACGAATGGTCGCAGCTGCAGAAGCACAACAAACGGAGGAGACTACACCGACTGAAAGGTCAGAACAATCAATTTCTGCTGTTCAGTTCATTTATAATAACAGTGGTTGCACAGTGCATTCATATGGGGAATAACAATTGAGAATTTAATCGTGTTTTTAAAAGATTGTTTGCGTGACATGTTTTATAGATGCCTTAATGGAAATTTCTAATCAGAGAAATCGATACAAACTATATTACTTCGTTTATATTACAGAACCAACATAACACAATTTGACGTACAAAATAGCTTGTTACTCCTACTTCAATTCATGAATGGAAAATAAAACCGACAGAGATAATAAAAGCAAATTTGGTGGCATTACGTTTTATAAATGGCTGACATTTTGAAAGTTGACACTTAATATTATACAACGTCGAGTTTTATTCTATTTTTGACTGTTGTTTTAAACACATTGATATACGATATTTCAGTCATGCAATGTTATTATCTCGGTAAATTCATGTCAATGTGGATGTTGTTTCGTACGCATGTATTCAGACCCAACTGATATCCAACTATCCATCCGTGATGCATGCAATCAAAAGAATTATATCTAATAAAAAATAATTTGGATTTTATTTCTAACACAGACATTCAGACCCAAACGATGTCCCACCGTCGTATGAAGAATGTATGGGATCGGCATTCAATGTTGACGTCACGGTGAACATAACCATGGAAACATTGTCGTCGTCGGCACTATCGACATCGATAACCACGACTGATGAAAATAGAGATGATAGTCCCGCTGTCCTTGAAGTCGTTACAGTACAGGACACCTCAAGGTATGGTAAATATTGGTTGAATGATTTTGAACTCTGTTTGTTTGGTTTGATTTCGTTCACTCAATATAACAAAGTCACTGGGTATAACTTCCATGGTCATTCAGTTTGTTGAGCCTTCTAACTGGTCGTTGTATAATTGTGCGTGATTTGAATTCTTCACAAGTTTAGTCTGTCTTTGTCGTAAGACTACATACCCCCCCCCCCACACACACATAGTATCTACCATTAGATCGCAGGCCCTGTTGTTGTAGTTGTAGTTGTAGTTGTAGTTGTAGGTGTTGTTGTTTTTGTTGTTGTGGTGGTGGTTGATGAAGTTTTAGTTGTAGTTGTAGTAATAGTAGTAGTAGTAGTAGTAGTAGTAGTAGTAGTAGTAGTAGTTGTTGTTGTTGTTGTTGTTGTTGCTGTTTTTGTTGTTGATGATGTTATTTTCTGCATTATTTCATGTGTTTTAAGTACAATCACGAATGACTGAAACGTCCAGAGAAACCACCTGTTGAATATTATATTAATGGGATTGTTGACTTTACATTCCAATCTCCCGTATCTTGTCTGTCTGTCTGTCTGTCTGTCTGTCTGTCTGTCTGTCTGTCTGTCTGTATGTCTGTCTGTCTGTCTGTCTGTCTGTATGTCTCTCTCTCTCTCTCTCTCTCTCTCTCTCTCTCTCTCTCTCTCTCTCTCTCGCTCTCACTTTTCATGACTGTCTGTCCAGGTCTATGTTAACATCATCTTTTTTTTTATATATTTTCTTCTCTTTAGACCTAATTCTGGTAGAGTCAACGAGGGATTTGAAAACGATGAGGAACCACCGCCTTCATACGAGGAAGCACTGAGACTTAAGGCTTTGTTGGAAGAGCAACTGCAGTCTATTCACATTTGATGTGTATATTGAATATGTTCATTTGAATTCCTTAAAACTGACCCTGCGTCCCGTATTACTTCATGGGAAATCGCTTGGCCTTATCCAGATGGAAGCAATGAGATTTACAATACGTGGGTGACGTCTGAAAAGAAGCGAGGATGTTGCTCCTTGTCGGAAGTTGACGCTTTGAATAAGACTCGTACGATGAATGGGCATTATATGTATACAGAGTGGAGAACTTCACCGGACAGATGACTCTTGATACAGAACTAAGTACAATTGTGATAACTTTGACGTACGTTACGTGCGACCACATAGACTAGCCATGTCTTGCCCTACTATGTGATAACAGTGATGACTAATCGAATTAGTCTCTGAACAGAGTTCACATTTACATCGTGTTATTTATCAGGAAACTATAACGTCATTTCAAGCGACCACTTCTGGCAGAAAACGAAGACTGACGCTCCCTTCAAAAAGACCAAACACTGCAATTGCCCCATTAAATGAAACAGGTCACATTGCATTAAAGCAAAGATTTATACACACAGGGGAAAGGACGGCATGACATGTATGGTGTACATGATGTGAACGAGATGTGTTGATTTGTTGTAAGTGTTATCCATATATTTTATTGGCTTAATACTAATAGCACTGTATTATAAGAGGTGTGATTGTACGTGTATCAATCATCTGCCTACCAATGACGTCGGATATCCATGATATGTAATAAATTTAATATTTGTTGATGGAAGTGAACAGCGGTGAATTTATGACCAGCACATCAACCTACAAAAAAGTAGGCCTCGACAAAATTCTGGGCCAGTTCAAGGGGTGAAGAAAATGTCGCAATGGTGCCTGGTTGATTATTTGGCATGCAACGATGGTGACTGTACTTTTATGTACTTTTATGTGGGTAACTTTACTAACATGTTCTGATCTATTTTAGGTCTTATTTTCTTACATTTTTTATACTTTGCTGACAAAAACGCAGCATGTCAAAACATCAGGTCACTAAAGTGTAAGTTTTGAAAGAGAGAACAATACTTGAAGATTACGATGAAAAAATTATCACATTTGCTAAGAAAATAAAAAAAAACCACCAAATAAATCAGAAGTGTTTGCTCTGTTACACAGAAGAATATGATACAGAACAGCTAGTCTCAGAAACTGTACAAAGATTTCGAAGCAAAATGTTCTCAAATGGAAAAACTAAGATCGCGTACTGCATCAATTCTAAACTTATTTTGACTATTTTTGTGACGAAAAACTGTGTAAAAATAATGTATATATGTGTTTATATATTGATCTTTTTATCTATTCAAAGCATTATTTACAAGTATTTATATCAGCATTTTATGGTTGAAACACAACTGTGAACTTAAAGTGATGTGATCATATCCTAGTTATATTGCTAAGCTCTGTGACAATTTTGTAATTTATTTATTTTTCAAAATTTCCCAGAAGGAAATTTGCAAAACAGAAATAAAACAGTAATTTATACAGCTATGTTTTCTGGTATATGTATGTTGAATCAGTATAGTGTGTTGGTGGGTAACTTAATGACGTCATGCTTGATTGACACCTGCGCTACTCTGAGACGGTATAGGGTAAAGTTGACCCTTATAACATAGCCGGACTGTCGCTGGACTCCGTGTTTCCTGCAAAATACAGTTTATGGTATATGCCATTGCGGCATAATTGATATGGCAATACAAGTAACGTTGGTGAAGGATGGTTCACACATTGCAGTGGTAAGATTATTGCACGAATCACCTTGACCGAATATTGAAATAATGATTATTTTCTGTGGTAAGATTTTGGATATATGTATATACATCCACTGTGGGTGTGTCACTCTCAAGTTTGATTTAATTGGTTACATTTCAACTTACAATACACTGAATTAGCGAATTCTTCCGTCACCTGACAAGAAGTACGACTACCTGCAGTATAGCAGTGACGCCTCTGATGACCTCCAGATTGATAAGCACGGCGATACCTATATATTTATCTACAAGTTATTAGGTTGGTATTTGCACACACCACAGTACTTATAAGCCTTATGATTTCAAGACAAAGTTGAACTGTTTTCTGACTGCTATTTGACGTAATGGAGTGTCCCTAAGAAAAATCTCTCGGATAGCTGTATGGTAGTATTCGTCTTGTTGGACCATTACCATTTTATGTAACATTCCAAGGTTACACATTAATTCCAGCTCCCAGGTGAGTCGTCCTTCTATAAACTTTAAGTTAATAAGTCATCTAACGCCTACTATATCATATGATATGTTGACTAAACCTGCCGTGGTTTTTTTTTCTGTGTCAGTTATGGTATGCTTTAAGGACAAGCATATTGAAGTGGCATTCAATTCCATTACATACAAATATAATAGAAATCACTTAGCCTGAAATAGAGCTTCGCCTGGTTCGATAAAAATCGTACTAAAATCGCTTCATTTTATGGTCTGTTCCGACAAAATTTGAGTAAGTCGCTTTTTTAGGGGCGTGGATCATCTAGACATAACTCGTGCAAAGAAAATGTAGCAAAATTGGTAAGATTTTTGTCGACTATAATATGTAGCAGTAAATGTCGAACCTGCAGACGATAGTATGTAGCAGTGTTAGTAAGATTTTTTTCGAGTCAGACGATAAAATGTAGCAGGGTTTGTAAGATGTTTATGTAAAGAGACCACATTCTGTTTCAGGTGACTCGGTTTCTGTATATTGATTGTACTTATGGCGTATGACAGACAGACTAACGCGACATCGGAGCCTTCAGATCACACTTGAAACTTGTTCAATTTAGTAGTCATGCATTTAGGTTTAAATTCGCCCCCATTCATCATCACAACATTTATTTGTTCATTTAAAACACTACGCGCAACAACCCCCTGTCTGTTTTTACCATGACGTAAACACCTCAATTTAGGCGATCTTTCACTTCCTCCTAGCTGGCATATTATGTATGGGTCAAACCGTACCATTTAAAGGACCGTGGGAAGTTTAAGTGTCAAGTGGAGAAAATGGCAAATTGTATGATACTATAGCTTTAATAAATACTGATGGTTTCGCGTGGACTCTTATGTGTGTGTGTGTGGGGGGGGGGATAAGGTTCAGATACTAGTTTATCGGTAATCTCTCATTATGTCAAGGGTGACATCTCCGTCTATCACTTAATAAACGTCAGCAATGCGGGTGTTTATAAATAGGTCATTCAATGATGACAGTGCGCATGTGCGAATGTCTGTTTTTTGTATGGTTTTGTTAAATAGTACATATGAATTATCCAAGAACGTAAAAGATATTGTTACTTTCCTTTTGTTTTGTTTTTAGATACTTTGAATTACAACACTAGTGTCGTATTTATGTCAGGCCTGGCCGAGAAATGCATACTCTCAAACAGGCCTACGTACGGAAATGTCATTATTAGGGTGACCTTATATTTTGTTTATGTTGTTTTTTTCTTCTGTTTGTAATCCAATACTTTGCTTCTTTAAAGTCATTCTAGGTATCAAGACTATCGGAAAAGATATCCACGGTTTACATGGCCAGGCACTCAGAATAAATAAATTGACGAACTTGTTGAACAACGGACATACACAATCATAAGAAACAGAAACTACTTGAACTAACTTAAGATGTCGAAATCAAGGGATTTGGTGAACATTACGGTAGCCACCATTGCTCTGATAGCTGTGGTGTCAACTTTAACAGTGGTGTTAATAGTTATCAATGACCCTATAGTGATGATAGTTGTGATACTCCTATCATTGGTTGTCTTGGCTTTCTTTATATATTCACTTGTCAAAGTGCTCAAGTGGTTTAATAACCCGGATGGAATTGATGCAACGATGACACGATCAGTACCTGTTTTAAATAGACAGACAGATGCAAGACAGGCTGAAGAGATAGAGATGACGTCACCGTCCTCCTGGCAGGGAAAGTAAGCGTCATCATCATGATCATCACAGCTTTATAACTATTTGGTTAAACCGTTCTATAAGAATACTGCCAGTTCCTTAATTAGACGGATGGATGGATGGATGGATGGATGGATGGGTGGGTGGGTGGGTGGGTGAACATTATGTAAAGATAGACAGGTGGGCGAAACGATCATTCGTTAGTGTAGGGAGTCGTTATATAGTCTGACCAGGTACGGGGTAAGAGGTGGAGTGGGGTCGGATGATGTAGGAATTAGGGTCAGTTTACACGTCAACTAATTATCGTGAACGAAACAAGGAAAGGAGAGGTACTTCGAAAATTGTAACGGTAGGGTATATGAAAGAAACAATTTCAGATAAAGATATTTCCATTTTAGTAAATTCACATATCGTGGTGACCATTTGATGTCTTGACTGTCAGCTCCTTCTACTAGATTGTGACTAGGTCAAAATCAGAAGAGTGCAGTAGGGTTGGGTTAAAGAAGCTAAGGATTAATGTATACATAATTTTATATGAATGACAAGTTTTAAATCCTGTTTGTTAGTTTGTTTGTTTCTTTGTTTGTTTGTTTGTCTGTCTGTCTGTCTGTCTGTCTGTCTGTCTGTCTGTCTGTTTGTTTGTTTGTTTGTTTGTTTGTTTGCTGTCTGTCTCTATCTCACTCCTTCACTCTCTCTTTCTTCCCCCTCTCTCTGTAGCCAACTGCATCCACTTGAATACCCACCGCCATACTCAGAACAAGATCACCAACATTATTTCGACCCAACCCAAGCAGGTGTCCAAGATATGTTCGGCTACCAAACCACCTCTCTAAACAATATACCAGTTTCAGTAATTCCTATTTCTACGCATGGTCGAAATCCAAATAATGCCAACCTTTCAAATCTGACAGAAAGTCGTCAGCGAGAAAGTACAGAAGAAATAGCCAATGCTAATTCCAGGACTTTATCATCTGACCACCTTCCAATGTCATCGATGGATCAAAATCAAAATCATGCCAACCCACGTGACTTCTCAGATGAATCGTGCAATCTTGAACGAGCAATGAATCCAGGAAATGCTGGTGATGGCAATTACAAAGTACCTTACGTTGACGAAGCAATGGAGCACACTGAAACAGTGCAATATGATACATCCGGGACACATAGCAGTAGAGAGCAGTTACAACCACCAGAAGAAACCCCTAACACAGAACAGCACATTGGTCAAAAAGATAATCAGATTGGGTAATTATTCACGCTAAATGTATTTTTTAAGTCACTTAGAAAACACGAATTGTAATTTTTTGGGAGGAGACTTTATATAAGCTTTGATTTCCAACCCAAAATTATTGGCAATAACTGATAATTCATTTCTGTAGAATTAGATTATTCTCTAACGTTCTAATAAAAAGCAAGGGGTTACATTTTAAGGAATTATTACTAATTCTAATTAATAGTATAAAATGTTATCTGAATTTTATTTCCTGTCATAGAATAGGACAGGCCTGATAGTTTTAATGTAATTAGATTGGTTAGCATACACACACACATACACACACACACACACACACACACACATACACATACACATACATACATACATACATACACACATACGCACACACACACACACACACACACACACATATATATATATATATATATATATATATATATATATATATATATATATATATATATATATATATATATAACACAATCTGAGCTACTGCCTTTGACGTTTCATACAACAGACAAAACTATGCACTTACAATTAAATGAATGAATATATTAATTTGCAGGCTTGGAAGATCAAACGAGGCATTTGTAGCCGTAGAAGGTGATGATATTTCACCACAACTCCAAGCTGCAGACAATGATGATGGTGATGGTGATGATAGATGGAGGTGACAAGCTCTCTGTAAAGATTGAACCAAAACAACTACATCGACGTATCCCCCCGTGTTCATTTACAACTTGATAACTCAGTGACAAAAGATATTTTAGAAGATTATTATATTAAAACGTTATTTTTACTGTTATTTCTTAACTAATAGCTAATTAACTATTTTTAAAGATGTGTGTATCACGCAATAACACTGACAATTATATATTATTCCCAAATAGTGACCTAAGCCTGAGGGGCCCTTGTCACTACTCGTCTAGCGACAAGTAGTGACAACCCTTAAGGTCACGAGTATTTTCCGGCTGAATGAAAAATAAATATTGGGGGTAAATATAATTATACTATCGCCGGTAATATAAAAACAAATCGGGGAAAGTTATGGCAATTTTGAAAGTTTTGACTCATTTTTCAAACACAGCAGAACCAGTGACAAAGACAGGCGTTGTCGTGACGTAGAACGACCAGAGTATATATTCCATATTTCTTTGTTGAACGTGGCTTGTGTATGGTATTATTCACTCAAACTCACTTTTTTTTGTTATTACATTCTGAATGTGATAATATACCACGATACAACCTCAATATTTAGTCACGTAATCCCAAGACTGAGAACAATACATCCGTTTTAGTGCCATCAATGTTCAAACCGGTTAGAGAGTGAGATGGGACAACAGCCGAATCTAATCTACATTGCCATCAGCCGTTTTGTTGACTTAGTGGCTAACAACAAATTACAGTGTAAATTTGCTCTACTACTGCACTGTTATATTTAATTTAAAAGCCACATTATTGAAAGCCAGGTTCTTGCATCTGTGATATCTAATCAGTGAATCCCTACGGGTTAAATATTTTTTAATTGTTTGTGGAAAAACGTTAACAGTTTCTATATATTATATAAAGGTTTACTCATTCAGACAACTGTTTATTACCTCACCAAATGGTTAAATCCTTGTCCAACCTGGGTCTTTTGAAAACCAAGATTTCAATCCCAGGTCCTCGCATTAATATATCTTATCAGTGTAGTCATATGAGGCTATTGAACCATTATATTGCTCAGGACCAACTTTTTCTATAGCTCTGTCAGACAACTGGGATTTTTTTGGTCAAAACCTAAAATCTAGTCCTAATACGAATATAAAACTAAATCCCGAAAATGTTTGTATTCGAGACTATTCGTGATTCGAGATATGAATGAATGACAGACTGACAGATTAACAGACAAACTGACCGACTGACTGATGTACGTCTGATTGATTGATTGATTGATTGACTGACTGACTGACTGACTGACTGACTGACTGACTGACTGACTGACTGACTGACTGACTGACTGACTGACTGACTGACTGACCGACCGACCGACCGACCGACCGACCGACCGACCGACCGACCGAATGAATGAATGAATGAATGAAAACCGGTGTACATTTCCAAAGAAAGTTAACACTTAACCAATCACTTTTTTGCTGCAACAGTTTACATATACATTGTATAAATGGACACTGAGAAGTAGTTTGAACGCAGGGATTCATTACACAATAGAGTTATATCAATGAATATCTGGTCAATCACAACGTTGTTATATCTGTGTATAGTCAGATTGGCCATATTCAGCATATTAGAATGTTTTTATCAATCTGATTGTGCAACAACCACCGAGTAACAGCCTCATGACGTTTCTAATATAATTACGATGGCTCTGAATATAAATGCGACTCTGTGGTTGAACCTTCATCGTCAGAAAAGTCTGACGTGAATGGCAAATTGAGACAACCACTGATAATTCCAATTTCGAAAATTCAACGTGTTAAGAATGAATGTGTATACGTTTTCTGAAGATTAAAATAGCAACTAGGTGGTTTTTACATGATGCATACTATTATTTCTGACTTCATAAATTAAATGTAAGTCACTCTTCTATATTGACAAAGCTGCTCCCCCTGTCAGACCCCCTACTATGTTCTGTGTGTACCGATCGATTGACAATTTTTTGCATTGTTGCCCACAAATGTACACAAGGTGACCATAGGCCGTGCTGAGCATGTAACTTGTTTCTTGTTTCCTCAATGTATTGGTATCTTTATTTAACCAAGTTGACGCGTTTTTAATCTATCAAAGGTTGACTCACAATATATGTGATTGAACACGATCCACCACTGATGACCTGTCGAATGGCCAACAGGCTTTAAGTCTGAAGGCACGTACACCACAGACAGTAAATACAAAGCATAATACGGTAGACATAGTGATGCACGTTATTTTGGTTAATATATAAATAAAGATGACACATACATTGTACAACGTCGACCTTAGAACCTGGGTAGGCGGAATGGAGGCGGAATGGAGATTGAGTGATAAGTGAACGACAAAACCATTATTCCATCTGACGACATGATTTCGGGACACAAGACGATTAATGTTACAATCCGTTTCAGCAGAATAATGTAGTCATGATTTCCTTGGATAGATGTGTTTTTGATGCGATGTTCACTCCGTAATTCTACAAGTACGATGTTAAATTGTTATCTGTGGTATTCATAAAAATGGCGGACTCAGAAAATTCGCCAGGTCAAAGGACGGATGGTCATCGGTTTTTTCTCATCGTATTCGCTTGTGTTTCGGTGGCTTTTTTGATCATTTTAGTTGTTATCACTGCAATATTTGGGTTGATATTTTTGGTGATTTTGTCGATCTTCATTGCTTTATTAATCTTGGGGATAGTGCTGTACTATGCCTATGAATGGTTCAAGCCAGGATTAAGTTCACATGATTCAACCCAAACTTCTCAACGAGACGATGCCCATGTTTCGCCTGGCAACGCTCTAAATTACCATGGACCAAACAACACCTCCTCTCAAGAGACGAGTCTCGCTATCATATCACGCAACTACAACGAAACCCAAAGAAATGACACACAGATGAATAGTTTGGAACGTATGGATAACGACAGGTCCCACTTACATGGGGACAAAAGTTATACCGATGCCGACAATGTGATTGCGCCATCTAGCGTTGACCTACAGGAATCACTTAGCAAAACCTCGTTAAACAATAGGTAAGAGTTATGAAGTGTCATTGTCTTGAGGTTGTGAATCTGGAGATCATTATTGGTAAAGCTATCTTTAGATTCAAACCCAATGGATTACATCTATCCGAGACTGATTAGTGTTATTAATTTACTAGTAATTTCAATATGACTTCATTTTGGCATACGTGTAGCTAGAAGCATACCTTTACGATCAAATTGTAATACAAATGAAATACTTCAGTTGATGATGAAGCTTTCCATTACCGTTTAATTTATTCCAGCGAGTGATGTTTGATAGGTGGACGACTGGTGATTTATAGCTTAAGCGTACGCTACGGTAGCTGGTTTTTGTCGGTATTTTTGTTCTGTCAAATACTATTTGCTACATATGTATAATAAAATGTTGTTCATTACTTCTGTTTTAGCAACCCAGCTATGTACGTCAACCTGGCTTATTCCCACTCACCTGAGACGAATAGAGATCGCGACCAAGAGCAGAGTTAGAATCGAACTCACAATCTCGACCCAAAACTGCGATTTGCGCCCTCACCGTCACCATCAGATTCTATGTCAAGTTTGAACCGTGGCCATTTGGACATCAAAGCAAAGTGTCAAGCGTCACGGGCAAAACACTGTTGGAATCCTACCCCAAAAGTAATTATTGTGAGCAACAATTTTCTACACCAATGATCATGCTGCTAGTTTCCCATATATGAACGTTCGTTCCCGGACGTAGTTGAAGTTGCGCACTACCTGTGTACGTACTACGTACGACACCCATACTACTCTCGTAGTAAGGATTGACACTTTCTCGACTGTTGAAGCATAGTTACGTGTACAATGACGTTCAACCTGAATTGAACATTTTACAAAGGGGGTTTGAGTATTACATAAACTATGTCAATCACGTCCGATATCTCCCAGATGTGGTTAAGTAGAAACATTAATTTTGGTCCAACATATGTTTTGAATATATTTACGAATTGGCGTATTTCTTCAGAATGATACCCAAGAAATACAGGGCTATGACAATGCACATGTAACGGTCTTTTCTACAGACTGACGTATTACATTTTTATTACATAATATTTTTTTATTGATCAGCTATAACAATACGAAGGCTACTACTATGACGGGTCCCAATTACCTCATTGACCTTGTGCATCACGCCGGGCTGCCGCATTTTTTGTCTACAGTGGTTGTATTTTAGATTTCGGTCTTCGGGACTCTTTCCTAATATCATTTTTTCAATCTGATTTTATTACTTATGACGTCACCAGTACCATCGAGTGATCAATAACACTATCCCTTCATATCAATTCTTTGTTCTATCATTTACGACATCTCCGCAACTTTAATAAGACGGACAAAAAGGCCATTGGATACGTGAAAAGGCCGAAATGAACAACTTAGCTGGGAAAGGTTTTTGGAAATATGTATCTAGAGTCATGATAGTTTTTTTTCAGCTTTTATATCCACATTTATGTTAAACGTGTAGCATCTTCAAAGACAGCATAGGTAAAACATGTCTTTGTTACAACATATCATTGGATTCTCACCTAGTCATCTGGTTTTTTTTCAATACATTCCAATTATCAATTTTATACGACAGACTATTGCATGAAAAATAAAGTACTAAACCTTGGAATGGAAACTCGAACATTGGATGATTTGTACTTCCCGCTAGGGGAGGTAAATTTATTTCCATTGTTTGTTTCTATGTATGTATGTATGTATGTATGTATGTATGTATGTATGTATGTATGTATGTATGTATGTATGTATGTATGTATGTATGTATGTATGTATGTATGTATGTATGTATGTATGTATGTATGTATGTGTGTATGTGCGTGCGTGTATATATATATATATATATATATATATATATATATATATATATATATATATATATATATATATATGTGTGTGTGTGTGTGTGTGTGTGTGTGTGTGTGTCATGGACACGGTATCGATAAGAATATACTACATCAATATTCTTATGAAACATGATACAAATCTCTCTCAAGGGAATGGTAAAGTGATCAGGGTTTGGTAAACACATATGCACATATGTGTATATTATCTGTATCACTGTCAGAGAATACAGCATAATGTAAGCTAATATATCACACTACACTACCTGTATCGCGATGACAGGTTGACACAATCAGTAAGGTAAATGGAGATTCCTCACCCCCTGGCCTTCGGCTGATAAGCCTTACATGACAAATGTATCAATCTTTGCAAAGTCATCATAAATGTGGATTGTCCTTCTCATTAGTTGGGGGGGGGGGGGGGTTCACGAAATGAAAATTATTTTGTGTTCGATGGAATTCTTGACTCTATAAATAGTGCACGCGTCATGAAAGAAAAAGAACATGATTATGATATCAGTTTTGATGCCTGCGATGCCGAGTCATGCAAATGCTTTCAAGCGTAGAATAATAGCCACATTGTCTGAGAATTCAAGTTGGAATCAGTGCGAGTTCATTGAGGTCAACAACACAACCAATATATTGACATGCAAATTATTGTTTACGCAAATGTGTACCAGTTGGTGCGGCGCTGCCCTCAGATATCCTACCTGTGTGTATGTTCATGTCAAACACTCTCACTGTGTTGATTTATGAGGTTACCAAAGTCAATAACATGACAATCATAGATTTGTTTTGCAAAGAAAACTTGCCAAAATCTTTCTCAAAAAGAAAATTTTACAATTTTAACAAATGTTTACAGTGAAATTGCTCTAATATGATATAGTTTCTAGTAAGTAAAGTATTCGTTTTTGTAGTGGACACGTACACGACATGCGCATATGCAGGTCATTTCGTGTATATTATTCAAATCTTTGACATAGTTTTAGCAGGTTATCAATCAAGCACGGACAGCTATCGAACTCCTTTCATTTAAAACACACAACGGTGACTAAACAACGATTCAGTTGGCTTGTTGTACTGCTGAGCTGAGGTTGTAAGGTGTACATGTACTTCCAGAACAACAATTGGACATAATTATGGAAGACGACCCTGTAAGTTTAACGCAGGTGCCCCTGAAACCCACAGACGTGACGACGGGGGAGAAGGGCGATGAAGGTTCACAGAAAGTTCACAAACATCGTAAGCGGAGAAACATCTTAATCGGTATCGCTATTTGTCTCTGTATTGGCCTGGTAGTCGGTGTTTTTGTTGCGTCGACGTACGTCAAAGTTGGAAATGTGTCGATGACTTTGATCATAGTATTGGCACTTCTGGTTTTAATGGTTCCGGCACTTCTGTGCACGCTGACGACGTGGATACGAACAAAGTGTAGAAAAGACGACGGTCAAGAGAACGTGTACTCAAGGGTAAGGAATGACGCCCATAACAAGGACACATGTTATCAGCTTGATATTTGCATTTACTCGCAGTGAAGGTTGTTTATACAGCTTCAGGTGAAAATGTTTATGTGTGCTGTATTGTTATGACTGAGAACGAAGAGGATTATTATTTTACAGTTTTCCCTGAGACATGATGACCTCAAGGAGGACCGAGCCGTCAGAAGAAAGTGTGCATCCACACTCTTATAGTCAGCAACGTGTTTGATTCATTAGCGCGCGGGTCACACGGTAAATTGTCGTCCTATTGGTTATTTACGACGTTAATTTGACTATTATCCGATGTCAGATTTCGGTACTGCGCCATCAACGTCACCTTCACATTCTACTTTATGTCATGAGGGGGCGGCGGGGGCTCTTGAACCATGGCCATCGGACAAGGCTATGGTACAATACATGTAATTGCCAAAACTATTATACGGGTATACATATGCAGATAATTAGTAGGATCCAGACTGCACAGATGGATGTAAGGATATGGAACAAATACTCACCGTTATAGTTACTGATGAAGACTGCCAATCAAGTATACTAAAAACACCTGTTATTCTGCAATTTTGTAGTAATCTCTCAATTCACTGAGGAGGAACATGACTTACAGGACTCATGCAACATATAAGTGTTTGATGTACTTGAATGATTTGGCACCTCCCATATATTTCATATTGTGGCGCTAGCGGCGCACTCTAAATAAACGTTTATATTACGGCAACGTGGCCTCATGTTGGTGTTATTGTTATTGTTATTGTTATTGTTATTGTTATTGTTATTGTTATTGTTATTGTTCTTGTCGCCGCCGTCGTCGTCGTCGTCGTCGTCGTCGGCTGCGTTGTTGTTGTTTGTATTTGTGTTTGTGTTGTTTGTGTTGTTGTAATCCTTTTGCAACATTCTTGGCAGCAGTAAAAATACTTAGAAGCACTCCGAATACATGTATTTACCAACCTCCGAAATTCAAGCTATATATGAAACTCAGAGTCAAAGGAGTCCAGTGAAAAAAACACAGTTTTCTAAAAATAACATACATGTACTTCTAAAAAAATCCCGATTACTTTTTTCGAGAGTTCGTTCTTTGTTCTCCGATATCACAAAATATTGCTCTGGGGGAAGACACAAACGGGAAAAGACAATTATGTCAAATTTGATAGGATTATAAGGGAATAGTGCAGAAAATACGTTTTTGGCCTTTTTCTCCAAATATTTTTTTTATAGATAGGCCCTTGCTATGACACTCGATATGTAAACGAGTACCTAGGTAATCATCCATTTCCCATTAATTCTTCTATAACTACCTAGAATAACACATGACACTAATGTTCGTCATGTCAATAAATAATATAAGATGTCAAAGCCCTTCACAGTCAGAGTATGTATGGGGAAGTTAGCATCACTTTAATATATCAACAACTTAAAACTCTATGTTATTGAGTTAAACAAACTTTATGTCACGACTTCGATTCCATTCACAGCTGCTTGAGCGAGACCCAGATGACGTGTTTTTCTCGACATAATCTAGGCACATCTGGACACTCGCAATTTTCATGAAGTTCATATTCTGAGCTTTCAGGAAAGGTATGATAACTTGCCCCCCCCCCCCCCCCATGGTACCGACAGCCATTTTTGGAAGTCTGGCATATGGACTAAATATCTTAAACCAGGTATATGCAATATAGCTCGCAAAACAAATAGCTTGGCGCATAAATACATGGGATTCTACCATCACCACAACCACCATCATCATGGTACAGGTAACCACTGTGAAGGTATCCAAAGCCCATGATATTCATGCCAAAATGTAAATTTCACATGTTTTTCTATTTTTCTGCTTAATTAAGAAAAGTCAAATTCCAGGGTATACGATGCAATCTCTAAATGCACGCAATCTTACCAAATAGAACGCTAGGTCTCGTAGTTACACACCATTTGTTTTCTTAGGCAATCTGAACCTATTTACGAACTGGCCAACATCCACCTTCGGTACACACACTGGCAGAGGTTATACATTCCATTGAAGCCATGCAAGAGAATTTATATTTTAAACATTCATCGCTGACACACTTGTGTTCGTTTCATAAAGAAAAAAATGAATCAATCTAATCACCGCCAATAAGGCAATGATATTTCAAAGATATATCTTTATTTAACGATGTCATACATTTTATAATCACATTATCTGTGTTAATTATTAACTTCCTTATACAAGGCTCACATATCACTAATATTGACTCGACGGTATCAGTTGACCTTTGAGTCCAAAATGATGTTGTGAAACGTCAACAGGTGGTTTCGTAAAAAAACAGTCTTCTTGACTGTTTGGTCTGAGATGATGAAGAATCTATAAGGTTTTCGTGGGCTTTATGATATAGAAGGGAAGCTACTAGACACAGAGGTAAGTTCGTATTTATTTGAAAAGTATGGACAGCGTTTCTGGTTTGTACAGTCGCTGTTCTGTAAGATCCGCATACACCACCAGGAGATAGCCATCCAACAATATGTTCAAAGTTCACCGGGGAATTTACCTGCAACGTTTTTTAACACAGGGAGTAACGTATTAGTACCAAATTTGATGACCCAGAATTGGTGGAACTGTTTTTACCAATGACAAAGATCATGAGAGTACTGATCATATACATATATATTCACTACTCAGTCTGTTCGTTTGTTCCGGGTTACATAAAAAACATTCAACTTGAATTGTCGTAAAAAGTCCTACGTGATGTATCCGGGGTTACCTTTTTAAAATTTTTTTTTTTTTAAATTACCTTTAGATATAAATTTATAAAAGGCAGCCATAACAAAGCAATTACATGAAATCTTCAAACGAGCCATTTTGTATTTATTATGTAATAGTGTATTTTCCGGATACAGAAATGTACATACCACGTGAGTAGATATGTTGCTTCGATAGATTGTCCTACTTGTAGCGGAAATATAAAACAATGCATTTACTTTGACGTGAACCCCAGCTGTTACAAAAAATATGATGATTCACCATATTTGAAACATATTGAAAATGATAAGATAAGATAATATAAGATATATGATAGGATATAACTTTAATACAACTGTATAGAAAATTGACAATTCTATTTGGGTACATAAGTGTAATAAATGGAAGTACAATGAAATAGGCTAATGTTATAAGTATATAAGTAAAAAGATTTTCTTGATTAATATTTCACAATTTTTGTAGTTTTAAACATATTCTCGCCCAGTATATCTGAAGAAACACCTTGTTTACTATTTCGTATGTCATTAGAAATAGCAGAAACTGTATGTGACAGACACATTTTTTCATCTTTGAAACTACAATGTGGGTAGCTAAGGACAACATTTCGTTCTGCTGACTCATTCCAAATGGAAATGAAATTTATACGAGTAAGGTCTAAAATTGTTTGGTTCCGGTTACGAGACCCCACCTACTCATGAGATTTTCAAGGCGACCCTAAACCCCCGCTTTTATTACGTATTCGAGAAACATATTTAAAACCGAATTGTGAAGTCTCGCAAGAAATAGTGGATGCGGAAAATGACACCTACTTAAAGTGACAATGTAAAACTGTTCTTTCAATCTGTAATGGCTGTACATCTGATCAGAAGAAACCAATAACACAGAGACCATATGGAAAACAACGGAAAACGTAACTACCTGAACTAGACACTCACGTATATGAAAAAATATATATGCAAAAGAAATGAAATAAAAAAAAGCTACCTACCCCACCTATTCTAAAATTGAGCCTAATCGGAACTAAAAAAATTTTGTTAGGCCTAAAAGAGCGTTATGTATGCTAACCGTAATATTGTAAGTATATTATACCATACCATGTTATGTATGTGTATGTGTATGTTAAGATTTAAGTGAACGATCAAAACGTTTGACATCTAAAATGTTGACAATAATCCTTTTTAAAGCTTGCATACATTTATAAATCAGTAATCCTATGACATTTAGATTATCTATCTGTGAATTAACGATTAGTATGCATATCTCTTTTGAGATCTCATAACTATCAATATTACAATTCTGGTGATCATTATACGAGTAAATGTAACCCACAGGTCAACCCGTATGTCGACACCTCCAAGCAATGCCGACTATATCAACCCGAATCAATGTACTTTAAATTAGTCAGACCTCTTCCCCCCCCCTCCTCCTCATCGTCATCATCATCATCATCATCATCGTCATCATCATCATCATCATCATCATCATCATCGTCATCGTCATCGTCATCGTCATCGTCATCGTCATCGTCATCTAAGTGTGTATCATTTCATAATACTGAACACTTTGATGTGTACTTTTTTTCATTGTGATTTCTTTTCTAACAGACTGTTCTAGCATGGATGAAATTCCCAACTTTTGGACCATTCAACTAAAAACTTCTTCGTGTAAAACCCTATATCGCAGTGTGTCTCCAGTGAATCTAGACTAATCTGCCAAAATGGACACAGAAAGGAGAACCTCTGCTCAGAGACAAAACTCTGCTCGACATAGGATCAACCGACAATATTTCCCACGAAGTAATATAGCATTATGTGTGTCTTGCATCTTTATGGTTATCGTTTTTGCAGTCTTTGCCATTCTGACGGTTTTCTACCCCGTAATAGGCTGGATGCTGGCATTTCCACTAGTGTTCATATTTCTAATCGTCGTTCGACATCTTACGGCTTGTATTGCCGGGGAGGCGAGGGTAGGCCGCACCGAGCTTGAGAGGAGTTACCATGGGGAAACAGAGGATAACACAACAACTGCTACAGATCAGCCGCCCTCCTACGAGGATGTCATATCAGGGACACAGAATAATGTTAACACTGAAAATAACCATGAACAATTGCCGTCCAGTGAAAATGGGTCCGGAGTTCCAGCTACAATGTAAGTATTAAAAGTAGTCACCCCGGCTTAAATCCTATAGTGCTATATAGTGCAAACATATAAAAACTGTTATGATTCAAAACGGGTAACTGATAAGCAATTTTACAAGTCATTAGCACACTCTCTTCCTAAATAATAATGATATTTACAGTTGTTTCTCAAGTACATGTCGAACCCGTGCTGTTTCAATCTAGGTTCAAGCTAGATGGGTCATTTCTAATTTTTTATCGATAACATTATTGAGGATTAAGATAACATAAACTATGAACTGCCAATCTGAACAGTGCAATGTACCGTAGTCCAATTCTCAACCTATTTCTCTTTATCTCACCCTTTGTTTCTGTCTCTATATCTCTCACCTGTCAATGTGATGTGTGCGTGTCTGTCTGTCTGTCTGTCTGTCTGTCTGTCTGTCTGTCTGTCTGTATGTATGTATGTATGTATGTATGTCTCCACTGTCGCTCTGTCTCTGTCTGACGGTGTCTATCAGTCCAGAGTATCAGTCTGTTTCTATATGTCTTTGTCCCGAGTCTGTCTGTCTGTCTGTCTGTCTGTCTGTCTGTCTGTCTTCTGTCTTCCGTCCTCTCTGTGTCTATGTGTCTCTGTGTCTGTGTCTGTGTCTATGTCTATCTCTGTCTCTATCTCTCTCTGTCTATCTCTGCCTGTCTGTCTGTCTGTCTGTCTGTCTCTCTCTCTCTCTCTCTCTCTCTCTCTCTCTCTCTCTCTCTCTCTCTCTCTCTCTCTCTCTCTCTCTCATTCTCCCTCGGTTACACTTTTTAAAATTATCTAAGATAAGGGAGACTTCATTAATTACAAGGGAATCAAGCATGGTCCGTCGTACATTTTGATGTGACCCCTCCTTGACTCCGTTTTCTAAGAATTGACCCTCACTCAATTTGATGACTTTCCTCCAATGGTAAAATATTTCATGAACATTCATTTGGATTTCATTGCATTTGTTTAAAAATCTGACCCCACCCCTACTTGTGATTACTGAACTTACTGATATAAGACACTATTTCTACTTTCTTTCCAGATGTTACATAAATGAAAACTATGAACCAGACCTTGATGAACCCCCACCCCCAACATACGAAGAAGCGTTGAGACTTAAAGAACTACAAGAACTTGAACTCAGCAATAGTAACCGTAACACTGAAAACTAAGTATTAGGCTGTGCGGTTTAAAAAATCTTCAATAACTACTTCACCGCCCTTGAAGAATCCGGCAACCCCACTTTGACTGTTTATTAATCTTTTTTTTTCGGTATCAATCCGTGAATATATCACGTGGTGATCATGTGACATACACATAGTCCAATACTATTGCAGGATACCACAACCGGTGCTCAATTATATATACAACGCCTTGCAGGTTACTGTTCACTGACTCTGTTTGATACAACCACGCATAAACCAATTAGGAAGCTGCACATGAATACGGTTTTTTGCTACATCTTGTCTAAATGAAAGGAATTACGCGGTTGCCATGCAGATATCAAATATAGACATCAAGAGACAAAACATTGGTGCCCGTGTGTCTGTGTCCAGTTACAGTAGTTTTTAAATAGTTTATTTCATTTAGACTAAATTCTTAAAATGTTTCAAGAAATGGCGACCTGGCTATTTTAAAGTGTAGAATGTGCAGTTTCTTATTGGGTTCTACACGGTTGTATCTAAAAGAGTCGGTGAACAGTCACCTGAAACGTACGCGCTGTCATGGTATAATGTACTTTAACAGGGAGAACTAATCGGCGTACTGCACCGTACTTGATTTTGCCGAACATAGAGACAGTCTATTGTAACATTATGCTTTCATATCATAAACCAAAGCCAAAGATATTATTACAAGTTTAATTAAACGTTTTTAAAAAAATTATTTCGGTTTAAACGGTTATACGCCGTCGGACCGGATGTGCATACTATAGGTATATCACATACGAACTGCATATAAATAGTCCTATAATGAATTTATTACCCCAACGAACTATGTATTTACATATTTAGATGAAATCCTGAAATATTAGCTCTATAACTCTGATAAACTCACTGGTAGTGATTTGTCAATGAAGCATCAGTACTATATCGACAATTCGCAGTAGTCTGTATTAAATCACGCACAGGCCAAGTTATTTTCTTTGAACAGAAAATATGGATTACAAGTATATACCCTAGTCGTTCTACGACATGTCAATCCGTGTCAACGACACTATTTATGTGGTGTTCGTGATTCAAAACAGAAAATTCATTATTTTTCGTAGATGATGCCCTTGGAGGTATAATTAATATCATTTCCCAACATTTTTCTTCGTTCAGTCGGAATATATTCGTGACCTAATGGTTTATCACTACGAGTCTAGCGATTCGGCCCCTTAGGTCATTTGTATTTTCCTCATGGCTGAAAGAAGCAAAAGATTTGGGAATAATTTCTAATTGTTTCTTCCTGGGATATCTTGGGATGTCCACGGTTTTTTTTATTCAGTATAGACTGACAAAATGGTTGTCTGCTCATTACTCCTGTCAATTTTGTTTCAAATTTAGAGTTGATGGAATGCCTTTGCATCAAGCAATGTTTTTGTATATTTTTCGTTGGTGAAAATATAACTCTCCTACCATGACTATATATTTTATAAACTTACAATGTTGTATAAATTATTTGTTTATTTTTTAATTCATTAAAACATCAAAATAAATCGATATTTGGTTTTCAATACCTAAACATCTGTGCGTGACAACACTTTGTTACATTCGCTAGCTGTCCATGCTATTCATAATGTGATACCGTAACTCTTGCAATTATTAATTCATTTTCAATTAATTTTTTTTTAAAATTCAGCTCAAGATAATGTTGGATTCGAAATGATTCAAACAAACTTGATGAGCTAGTCACTTCACCGTTGGTGGCGGTATCAGCTCATCAGAACATTATCAAGTTCGTCCTTAGACTGATGTGTGAGGGCGCCACGTCACGGCGTACCTTACAGGCTAGTTCGTCCCCATCTTGATAAAGGGTTTGAACCCACCAGACATTGTCGTAAGTGGCCACCACGGTCTTCTTTACGGTTTGACGTTATCTCACGTGCTCTCCCTCGATAGTTTTCGTTGCCAATTGGGTCAACGGAAAAATATGTCTAGCTTGCGAGAATGAACAGTTATTGGCACACATTAGTACAGGTGTCATTGAATTCGGAGCAACGCAGGTATTTCTCTCGATACTTCTGTTGATTCTTACTCGGAACCCCGAATCACATCATCACGTACAGTCACTGAAATCATATTACAAGTTCAAGTGTGACTTCTAGGTGCATTATCGGAATTCACAGTAACTGTTTGTAAAACACAATAAACGAAAAGAAATGTCACATATATGGATTATGGTGGCAATGCTATATACTGGTGACCCCTTTAATGAAATCTTTCACTTGGATGTTATTTACAAGTATAGTAGCCACATCATCCACATGCAACAATTGTACCCGTTCTGTTGTGACTGTCGATACTGTAGTTTCTTCTGCTTTACTAGATTCACAATCAGTGATATAGAGAGTAATACTGTAATATGTATGCTAACCGCATTTTGAATGCTAGCTATACTATAGCGCTAAGGTGTCAACGCAGTTATGAACATTGCAAAGTACCCTGGCCATCCTAAGTTCCGAAAGTGCGCGTCTAAGTCATTTTTTTGCAGTGCTCGTGTCTAAAAGTTCAAATCCCATTATTTCCCCCACTTTTTTCTTGAATAAGTTATGCAGGTATATAGTATGGTTGTTTTATACTCCAGTATATTTCCTTCATTCTGCCGGAATTAAAAAAACAACAATATTCGTGCTATACGGGTTCTGTTACTAGTAGCCGAAGCCCCAAGGTTTATGCTACTCGTCGATCATGATAGTTTCCTCGGCTGCAAAGAATAAAAACATTGAGAAATGTAGCGCAGTGGTTAGCGTAGTCGTTAGCGCTCAGGATTAGCAGTCGGGAGGTCATGGATTCAAATCCCACTGGAAACTGGTGATTTTTCTGTGACCAACCCAAGGTAAGCGTTCTACAGACTTGATGGGTAGCCTGTATAACTCATCCGTGTCTCATAGATCACTCACACAAGACGAGTGCGACTTTTGAGGACTCCTAGAGTAATGACTCGAAAAGTCGGGGACGATTACTCACACGGAGCCTACAGGTGCTATGTTTGCCCGGTCTGAGTGATTCCAGGTTAGACTGTGGACTGACTGGGAAATTCTTGACACTTCCACGGCAACGTGATGCCCTGTCACGTAGTCCCAAACCCGAATCCGGGAACTCTGTAGAATTGTGTGTGATTGTGTGTATATGTCTGCACAAAAGAAAATCGCTGGGACTGCATTATGAAGAAAAGAACCATCTTATACCGATCAAGTTTGTCTGCACCCTTGAATCGACTACAGTGCATACATGTTTCCCCATTACTCATCAGTCTAGTTGTCAACTTATCACTGACACCCCCATTCATCATATTAACAATTTATATCAGCAACACTGCATCCGATGGTATCTATAATATGCCAATCACGATACACAGGTGTGAAGTACGTTGACCCTGACCTATAATAACACACTTTATCATCAAAATTTTATCAGGTTGGGTTCAAGAGCTTATTGATTGAGGTGACATTCAAGTTGATGAAGTGGATGTTAACCACAACCTAAATTACACGTGGGCGAAGAATTAAACGGTTGGTGGGGATGATGTGAAATCTATATCGTGGTGATCGTACGTCGTCCTTGATGCACTTGGAATAAATTACCATGGTAACTGATCATGATACAGATATACTGAATAAAATACACTAGTACAATTTACTATAAATTCCAAAACTTAAAAGACACGTGCGTGACATCATCCTTTGATTCTCTGCAACACTCTTCCTTTGAATCTATCAAACACCCACTAACCATACCGGAGATCCAATGACCACTTAAACCATTCATCATTTTCAAGGGGTGTCATTTGTAAATCGCGGGCCACTTCATTACATTCTCACGCGAACTGTAAGTGGTCAGTAGTCGACCAACGTATCATTATACCAACTGAATAGCATATAGACACTCACTTTACGACTTTATAACTCCCATTATTGCCTGTCGAGAGTGGTTTGAAAAATTGGAAAGTCAGTCAAGAACGAAGGTAAGTAAACTGGGCCATGGCCCCTACTAGTATTATCTTGACAAGTAAAATGGCTTCTTACCACGTGCTTCGACAGTGTATTTGGCGTGGGGATCTGCAGCATATCATACTAGATACATTTTCAGCGTTTTACTTCACGCATGGAGGTAGATTCTAAAATCGAATGGCTCGTTTTAATAATTGGTTAGCGGAATTGCAGGCCGTGCCTTGTAATACTGCGCTTAACTTGACTTGAATGAGTCAGCTAATCTGGTTTTGAGGAGTTTGAATACATGGGTTTTTGCACATACTTTCAAGCACATCGACATGGCTTACTTTAAGTGGAGTCATTAATATCCCCTTTTCATATGTAAAGTTATCACGTCGACATCACTGCTACCCACTTACCCTTACATACTATGCTATGGTTGTAAAATTGGCAATCGTTCAACCATAGAAAGTGGACTACTTTTTGAACAATCCCATGGAGGTGACGATTCGGTTGTAGTGAATAACATGTTTTATGTTGGATACTTGCCACCAAGAGTGTTTATCTGTATTGCATCATCCCGACGCCACGGTAACTTATATATCACTCGGCCGTGCTTTACGAAGCTGAACTTTGCGAGGTGAGAGTCAAGCCTGGGGAGGGAAGGGGAGGGGTAGGGTGTTCGCGTCATTGACCAGAACCTGTGGTTTATTGATATGGTGTGTGGTACTCTTGCCAAGTGGGACAAGATACACTATGGATGAACAAATGACTGTTAGAGTAATATTGGTGACGTTGGAGGGAACGTGTATATTGCTTTGTGACGAGGGATGGGACGAGGGGGGTTATCCTGCTTTGAAAAAAAATTGAAATGGGGTGGGTGCGGGGTCATTATTGTTTGGATTGTGACGGAAGAATAATTCATTTCTACAATGTCATGACCTTGTCTGAACTGTGGTATTTGTTCTTGTCCAAATTTGTTACCAGTGTTATCTAATATTACTTCATAATTCACCTGGAGTGACGTTGAAACCCATGTATGTTTTACTTAACACACTAGTTACTTACATGTCATGTAAATATTAAACTTTTTCATTTCTTCACTTATGTTGCACTCTTCAGTATGGCGTGATATACACTATGGAATGAAATGAAGTATTGATTGTGAAATAGCCGACGTAATTAAATAACAGGCTATGGATAACCTAACAATTACCTTAAATAGAACCAAAAATCTTTCTGAACTGGGGGGGGGGGCGACTCCGCTAGGACCCGCTCGCCCTCATATGAATGGGAGGCACTCAGATACAATAGTATTTTACTGTCAATAGTAATTTTGTAATCAATTACAACACATGCTATGTTGAGTGTATATATATAATTCGCAGACTTGCAATATATTATTTTTTTTCAGTTTATTGATGAACTGACAACATTTTCATACTATCCAAACACATCAATAGATATATATATCCACACGCAGACTAAATGGCTAGAGATAAACACATAAACGTGTGATTATGTCATTTTTCTCACCATTTCACATATCACAGATGTCAATATATCAGTAATCATTTTCTCATTACCTTTGATCAACCGCCGACAGTATTTCCGTTAGGCTACACTAACGTGATAACTACAACTTTTTCAGATACTGGAGTGACTTTAAATTGACCCCTCCCATTCCATCATGACCTCAGTTTGAACCCTCTCTCATTCCTCTATTCTTCCATGACCTTAGATTGACCTCAATCCCTCCTCCATGAGATTTTTCGTTAACTTTAATGCAAAGTGGTGTTATGAAAGATAATATTGAAAAACAATCTGTCTTCGCAAAGTATAATTATTAATAAGCGTCCAAGGTCAACTTAGATTCAGTAATCGTATTAATTCTTTAATAATGAAATCATGTTTGCTGACAGCATGTCTTACTATACCATAAGTTAATAAACAATGTATGTAAAACAAGCACGATTCATTGATGTCATAATTCGCACGATATTCTAATGAAATGCCTTTGTTCATGTACATGACTTGCTTCCCCCATGTTGTTATAGGTAGTATACATCGCTTTTAGTTTTATTCAACAAGGTTCACCACAAGTTCATCAAATGACACAAATTTTAATCACACTGCGAGTCGTCGTCAGAATTTGACAGGAAGCTATTTCTCGTCTTTCGTTCGTCTTTTCTAGGCTCACATAGTCAATAAAAGTCAGGGTACAGTGTTTTCAGCACTGTTTCATTTATGGGAAGGTGCTTTAAAATGATTATTATGGATTAGCCATTGTAGTCATATGCTGCTAACATTAATAGACTAAAAATCGACCAAACAACATGTTGACAACTAATAAGGCCATGTTTACGTTTTAATCCATTGTAAGTGAACACCGATGTTTTCAGTGATCAGGGTCGCTCGTAGTGCGAGAATTTGGCAATGGGAACGCACGGTTTGCTTTTCTACTCACATGTGAGGGTACAATGGGAGTCTTCAATTTGTTTTATACTTTGAAAATCTACATTGCAGAATAAGATTTATTTCTAAACTATAGATTAAGTGTTGTAACCCTGATCTTGGCCAATATTCTCCTTCAACCTGCTATAAAAAAAAACACCCACCATTATCGGTATTTTCTTGGAAGAGACGGAGAAATAAAATGATTTGATAATCTTGTCTGAAAATTCATCATTCATATTTAATACTTTACTGAGTTTAATATTCAAATGACCTTCAAAATTACCGGGTAATAACTCAATACTGTCACAGACTGTGTTCGGATTTCGAGTACTGAGTACAGTGAAACTATAGGCTGGCTGCGTATATGTCAATCATTATCGAAAGTGTCACTAAATAACATATGTAGGTCGTTTAATTTACCTTTAGATAAAGGTACGACGTCTACTGCCACTTTATAAATCAAGAGGTAGTCAATTTACCGACAGCTCACGATAAATGCCGATGAATAACGAGTACATGTATCTCAATACTCCCACGCGCATCACTTACTAATCACGTGACAAGTTTCACATATGTACACAAAAGCATTTTACGGGCTGTAAAAGCAGACATGTATGATCTCGTTACAGGTTCCTCTGGCCAACTGTATCACTTGACCACCCGGTATTTGGAGGAGGAACTCGCTTAAACCGAAAATGGAAAAGCAGAAACTTCACGACATCAAGCAATGGCTCAGCGAAATACCAGAGGGACAATTGTTCGAAAACATGACGGCATTTCCTACGGAGATGGGAAGGAACTCGAAGTGTTACACAGGGGCTAGTACGAGTGCTGTCTTACCAAACAAATACACAGCCAACAGGGACACAATTCTACCCGAACAGGGAAGAATAACAAAGTACAAATATTACGGCCTATCAGCTTTTTGTTTCGGACTACTTTTGTCGTTAAATGGAATTGTCATGACACCCCTCGGTTTCAAAGGCTATGCATACTGGGATTATTATCCGTTTGAGATATTTGGACCAATATTCCTCGTTCTCGGGACAATATGTTTACTATTGACTTCATTCTTTTACTGCAAGCGTAGAAAACTGATACACCAGACGACCGTGTTCAAGAATTCGGCATCTGTACGGACCAGTGTTGTTAAAACTCGTAGTACGGCTAGCAGTACGAATAAACAAGAACGTAACAGTTACAAACGTGGAGGTATTTTTACACTGTGTTTTGGTATTTTGCTGTTGGCTAACGGCGTGGCGATGACATTTCTCGGAGTGGATGAGACAGACTCCGACAAATACTACCAGTTTGAGATATTTGGCCCTACCTTATTGATATTCGGGGCAACTTGTGTCATTCTGTCTCTGTTTCTATTTCATAACATGAGAAATGTAGCCGTGTATGGACGTTTCGATTTCAACCTCGGGAAACATCCATCGGAGAGGAAAACAAAATCTAGGAAGCATAATAACAATGCAAAAGTACTGGTGACGCCTTCTGATGGTGTGGAAATTGCCCTTTTTCAAGACGTCGGTGTGAAGTCTTCCAATGGCGAGAACGGGACTTCCAAGCCAGAGAGCCTTGCGAGCTCCTATATTTGGATGAAGATTGATGACAGGGTGCTGTGACCTGACCTAAATCTAAAGGGTAAGTGACAAATTGTTTTACTAGGTCATCATAACCTTGATGCTGAACTTTACAGGTACCTTGAACCATGCTGATAAATTAGTTGTGACAGAACATGTAATAGACCTTCCTTAAAAGAAACCAGGTTCATCTCAAGACGATTTGTGTCTTCATAATTTGTATAAGTTTAAACATGTACCTTGGTATATATAGCAGTACACATTAAATGAACAAAGTTGGCATTACTAGTGAAACTAGAACACTAACACGAACTGAGATATGAAAAGTGTTTCCATGTATAGAAACGATGTCACTGCCTTTAAAGAGTAAGGTCATGAGGTCACTTAAGGACACGTGATCAAAACAATAACATTCGTTCAGCACGCTCGTTTGTTGATGTTCATCACGGTCGCCACACGTGATTATTGCTTTCCGAGTCTGTGCTAATAAAGAACACAAGAAATGCACTTCACGAGTGAAGGGTGTTATCGGTTGGATCGGAAATGTCACGAAATATACTGTGTTTACTCGTGTACTCCCAGTGATTTTGGCAGAGTGCCAAGTTGTAACGTGGTTGTAACGTGCTGTAATTTAATGCACACATTATACTGGAAAAGTGCCATTTTGGCACACTTTCATCTCGACAGTTACTATACAACAACAAAACAAGTTTACATTGTTTTGAAAGTTTCAGATATAAACAAAGTAATTTGGTGATAACGCACGTACATTTATGGTTTTCTGTATACATCGGCTCATGAAATCATATAATTAATGTATACAGTTTTTGGAGCCAAAATACTTTTCACAACACGATCACGACTATTATATTCTTGCGCAATTGTACGTGGGTGGGACTTCATCTAGTTGAGTTAGCAGAACTATGTATATACCAGCCATGTTAATCTCTATAATATTGCGTTAAATCGAATATCTTTTTGTTTATTTTGTGTTTTTAGGTCGATGTTGCAGAAGGTGGTCGGAATATTCTCTCAAAGGGGAACTACAGCAAAGGTCATAGTCACATGATTAGTTGATTAGTCTCAAACGATGACGCCATAAAGTGAATACGGTATCCTGGTCCACATTGGATGTGGGAGTTTTACAAAACGTTTCAATGCAAATACAATGGAAGTCATGTCACTGAATCACAATGTCGTTTGATTCGACAAACAATTTACAACCAAACTAGAGAGACTGACAGTCAATTAGACTGCAAGATGTTTTTATGTCTCACACAGGGTGATTGTTATGATTTACATAAAACAAAATACCGACTCTATAGTTCTCGCAACACACTGACACTGGTAGCAGGCATGCACATAAAATGATACTTTTTATCTAATTGTAAACACAAATCAACATCACTGTCAAATGAGACAAGGAAGAATCAAGCACAAAACTGTTTATTTATGTTCAAAGTGAGATAAAATGTAAACATTAATATGTGCGTGAGCGCTATCAGTGTATGTTTTCTGTTTGCGTAAACCGTCGTAACAAAAGACCTTGTGTAAAACGTCAAAGACATGATAGATGGAACTCCAAACTCTCTTTAGTTTGGTAGTAGTAACATTACGACATTGGAAATACCAATCTTGGCGGATAGACGTCAAATCGTTTACAGTTTAACAAACCACTAAGAAATATCATTAATGTTACATGTATATTATGCAAAGAACATGTAACAATTTTATTAAAATATATGTATATTATACGTCATATATTTGCAGCATGCTTTCTTATATTGCATTATTTTTTATACACATACACATACACATACACATACACATACATATATATACCTATACACATACGTACACATACACATACACATATGCATCATATACATATACATATACATATACATATACATATACATATACATATACAAAAGTGTACAAAACCTTTTCAATTGTTACTGCATTAGTTTTATATGCATATACATATACATATACATATACATATACGTAAGTGTACAATATACACTCTAACAAACATTTTGAATTGTTATCATCAAAAAGAATTGCAATATGTGATAAAGAAAAAGTGTCAATATAATCATGTAACAATTTCCAATGTGCGAATGCCTTCTACTACTAACACTTGCTTGTTGTTCTACAGTTAATAGCTTGTAACGCAAGTTTTACGTTTTCACGACATGGACAAAACTAGTCACTTTTTCACCATGATTGCGAGGACTGACACATTTCTTAGCAACAACATATGTACAGTGTATGTATTCTAAAATAACACATATTAGTGTTATAATGTGATAATGTGAATAATGTGATATTTGAAGCATAATTCTATATGATCGGCGTAGAAAACCTTGTCTGACTTACTAGATCATTTGAGAAAGCTATTTGTAAGGACGTACAAAAATACAACACTACTCAAATCTTTTATACAAAGAACTGTATAAAATAAAAAATTAACATTAAGTATATTAGACTAGAATTTGTCTCTCCTGATGATGATGATGATGATGATGTGTGTGATGTGTGTGATGATGTGTGTGTGTGTATGTATGTATGTATGTATGTATGTATGTATGTATGTATGTATGTATGTATGTGTTGTTGTATTGTATAAGAACTCATCACGACGTGACAGTCAACAAAACCACTTGTTGATTAGCACTATATCTAGAAATTGATTTAACGCGAAAAGCTGTCATGATGAAATTCAATAACCAAACTAAACAATTAAATCAATCAATTATACAAACAAACAAAACATTCAATCAATAAATCATACAAACAAGCAAGAAACTCCTACAACAAATTAATAATTAAAGGAATTAATGAAAATAAATAAATGAATAAAAGAAATTAAAGAGCGACCAATTCATGTACTGCCTACTCGGCAAAAACGCAACTTTTTTGTGTTTTTTTGTTTGCCGCCCTCAATAGTTAAGTCGAAAATATTATAATTTTTCGTTTTCACGATATGAGATAACCGTGTAATAATGAATCACCTGGCACTTGTTTACACGACATATTATCAAGGGAGATATAAGAATGGACACACTAGCTGTATAGAGAAGTCATCAACAGAGAGGTGTGGTGTGTTGGTGACCTTCTGTTTGTTAATGATCAACATATAAACTACAAAGGTGACAAAAACAATTATTTGAACAACAACAGTCTATCTGTACCCATCAATTGCAATATTCGAGTGTTTTGGAATTCAATTCTTATTACCCGAGAAAATGGTACCAATTTTAATGTTTCCTCCCTCCCTTCAGTTAGATGTACTCGTGGCTTAGTGTTGACTACTGTCGAAGTGGCAAGCTGTCTGGATCTTGAAAACCTTACATATATAACCTCCGTGTTATCTTATGAAGGTGATTATGTCGACAGTTATATATGTGCTGATTAATGATTTCCTCACTTGACGATACCTGTATTGAGTGGACACGATTCCTACCACAGTTCTCGTACCACAGGTAATAATAGTATCCATACACGTTCACTGGAAGTTACAGTTGTGAAGGACAGAATTTTCCTGTGACGATATTCTGGCGGAGTTATCTGTTCTATTGAACACGGTCTTCCGACTTGAAATAAAAGGTACAGCTGCTGAGATCAATTGTGGTATTTGAACTTCGATTTTTTTCTGGCCTTGCCATATTTACGACGTAGGGTTATTGATATTTGACAGGAGATAATATGGTACGATCATTACGTCCATGTTGACGAACGCATGATTACCATATTCGTGACATATATACCTTAGGATATGACACAACATTTTCAGTGACATTTCCGCCAAAATAACCAACGAATATGGCGGAGCAAAGTACTGATAGCGGTAACCAGCCAGTATCTATCTCCATTCCAATAGACGACGGCGTTTCGCAAGAACCGGACAATAATAGTACCAATCTCGATACCTCTTACAATACAGCAGACGACAGTGATGACAATATTAGTATACCCGAAAGTACTGACATAGAACAAGAGAACAGATCAAGAAAAGGACGATGCTCGTCCAAAGCTTGTTCTGAAGTGTGTGAACTTTCTTTTCTATGTTGCTGTTTGTTGGGTCCGCGTTTTGCGATGTTCTTCGCCGTCGTGGTCATTATCGTAATCGCCGAAGTAGTAGCAGACGATGAAAAATCTTCTTTCATACTGTTCACCGTTATCGTAGCTGTACTTTTTTTGTTCTATTGTTGTATGCTGCCATTTAACATGGTGAAACGAGATGAGACTCGGAGAAACTCACGTGGCAATTTTTGGAATCTCCGTCATCGGAGAAGTCGTCGCGGCGATCGATCCGGGAATACTGAAAACCAGACGAGCAACGAAGAAATAAGGGTGACAATAGAACACGAATTGCCGAGTTACAATGAATGGTAGGTCAAATCGTTTGAACTCAGCACCTTTTTGTAATTGAACTGAATCTAATTCAAATCATCGTAAATCAATTTCTTGACTGACTGATCGATATATTAATTAATTGTGCAAAGAGTATTCTAATTAATTTGCACGTCCTTGAAATCCAATCCAATAATTTGTTGATTTCCAGTCTATTTACATATTAATTAATTAATTAATTAATTAATTATTTATTTATTTATTTATTGTTATTTCTGTCTGTCTGTCTGTCTGTCTGTCTGTCTGTCTGTCTGTCTGTGTCTGTCTGTCTGCCTGTCTGTTTGTCTGTCTGTCTGTGTCTGTCTGTCTGCCTGTCTGTTTGTCTGTCTGTCTGTCTGTCTGTCTTCCATTTAACTGGTTGTTCAATCATAATCCACCATCAATGAACGACGCCTACCCAGGCTAGTATATTTGTAGTTTCTTTTCAATTTGACCCACTACCTGTTCCTTTCTTATCTCAATTGTTGCTATGACAACTGAGAATAATTATATACATGTGATGAAACACGTATTCATTCATTTATTTATCTATTTATTTATTTATTTATTTATTTATTTATTCATTCATTCATTCATTCATTCATTCATTCATTCATTCATTCATTCATTCATTCTTTCCGTTTATTTATTCACACATGATCGATGAATGTATATAAGTTATGCACACGTAGGCAGTGTACACATCTATTCACTATGTTTCATCTACATTTAACAAAAGGGGTCTAACAGAATCCTTTGGAATCCATGATTTTACAGTTTGAGATATCACACAAAAAGTTGTAAGACTTTTCAAATCACAGAAAAACATGGTCCTCTGTCCCCCCCCCCCTCCCATAAAAATATATAACGATAAGCTGAAAATTAAATATACATGCTCATTCACTCTTCATTTGTATTGACTCTATTGCAGTATATATGAGAACCCTGTATTTGAGGCTGATAATATTAGCATTGAAACTCCACCACCGTCTTATGAAGATGCTATCATCAGAGCTCACGAACTTGCTAATCAGGACAACTTATATTAGCAGAGTATAGAAGAGGAGAACGTGACATCCAAGGGATATTCACACACAGTTATGGCCGGCCCACAAAAGTAGCATAATCTTCTCTGTATAGTGACGAGGAAATTATAATATTATACGTATGTTTACCAGCCTACCATTGGCCAACTTTACTGGAACATCATAGTACTTGGACAAATATTTCTCTGACCAGCTAGTTAATGGCGATCGTCTAAAGGAAAGGCAGTAAAATGCTATATTGACTATGGGTTAACAGTCAAACAACTGCGTTATAATCACTACTTGTTCTTTTCAGACTCATTTTTCTCACTTTGGCCATATTGGAATTAATCATTTACAAACACCCCAGACAATATATGCCTGAGCCAATACCTGGCGATACCTCGTTGACTGCAAAGAATCGGGGGGTGGGGGGGGGGGATCTGCAGCCGGATGTAGTTGGTGGCGAAAATATGTGCTGCTGGCATCTTTTAACTCACAAATATATGGATCACGATATTATATGTTTGGATATTTACAAGTTCAAGTTTAGGATATATATGTTAATGTCTTCCTGTTTTTGTATATTCCTGCAGTTTTACACATGCCATGTTCAACTCTACTTATATCATAGTATTAATGATATCTTAGGGGCAAAATTAGTGCCATAGCATTACATTTTCAAAGGTACAAAAGTTTTAAAAGTTGTCTCGGGTATTTTCTTTTGTTCGGTCATTATTTTGCTTATACCACCATACTACCTGCTTACATGGATCATGGATGTACAATGTATGACAACAGAATCGAGATTTTTGACTTTAAAATAAGAAATCTCCCACCCATCAACATCTACTTGTATGACCTTTGCTTTGGTCACTGACCCCGTGGTTCAAACTCAACATCTAAACACATAAAGGTTGTTTTATATTATATCTAGATCTTTCCTCAGGAATTTTTAGGACACATTGCACAACATCATTTAGACTCTGAACCCAGGCACTCCCTGGCCTCGTTCGCAAAACACGTGTTTGATTGTGTCGACACTAGTAACATGGTCTCTCTCTAATCTTATTTTGCGTCGTCGCAATCCAATCTTGCGATTACCAAATAAATTAAAATATATTGCAATAATTCAGTCGAAAAGTTTTCTTTTCACTTGGATTTTTGTGTACACATACACCTAAATTTGATATTCATGGTGCTGAAAAAGTCCTTGTTCTATTTACAATATTGAGTCGTAGAACGTTGAACAAGACAGATACTGAAATCAAGAATAAGATGACCGAGAAATCTAGTTTAAAGCTGTACTAGTACTGGAGTATCAATTTTTATTTCGATCACACAACCAACCAATTCTGAATCACTAAAAAATAATTGTTAAAATACCAGACGTTGTACATGATTAGGGGTTAGTTGATTTTATCTATAAGTAGTACAGAAACAGTTTGAAATCGATATAATCGTGATCGCGTTGGGACGCTGATTGCAGGGTGGGGACTCAAACAAAAAATCAATTGAATTGAATTTATTGTATCATATCATGTGTACAACTACACAAATATTTGTATCCCCAGGTGTAATTCAAAATTGCTTAGAGTTTACAATATTACAGGTAAGTCACTATGTCTATCAAAAGTTTTTTTTAAATGTACCAGTTACAGCAAGTGCAGCTTTAAATTTGGGTAATCCGTAACTTTGTACGGTCCTTTTTATTATGATTTTTTTAATTGTAAAATATTTATATATTCTATAGGATTTTTATGATAATGGTTGAATAAAACAACCTTAACACACAAATAAAACGTATTTAATAAAAAATGATTCAAAAATTGTTTCTGCCTCTTTGTGTATATGTATTCATATCTATCAAAATGTTAGCAGTATCAAGAACTCAAATTTTCCTATAATAAGTACCATAAAAGAAACTAAGCTGTGCAGAATCGACAATCAGAATGTGTACACTATTGCTAATTAGCCTACTGTGTGTCTATCCTTTACAGAGGGGATTTTAATATCATAATACATTTGTTATTTTGTCTGTCTCTTGCAGTCAAGACCATGGTATATTCCAGATGTTGTGTATATCATAATATGATACACGTTTTTTAGAATTATTATAGGACGCGGGCACGGTGTTTTTTATTTTGTCTTTGTTTATTTGCTGAGACAGACACATGCAACAATAATATTTCTGCACATCTGGGTTTCTTCTGCTGTGATAGTGCGTGTGTACATTTGGAAATCGACCGGTGAAAAATGTGACCCACGTTTCAGACCATGTATCGAATTTAGCGTCTCTAGCATTGACCACAGTTTTAATATGCACATGTACTGCCTATGAATAAAATATTCTCAAAAAATATGAATTTTCAAACAAATATTTTTTCATTGGCTAATTTTAGATGGTCCTATATCAGTGGACAGCAATTGTACACCATTTAGATAATTTCACCAATTGCTTTAAAATTATCTTTACTTAAAAGGTTAAAAATTCACCCACTTGTTTTGGCCAAACCCGTTCTACTTCTGTACAAAAATTGGTCACCCTCAGTGAATGATTAACGTGATAAGGTTCGTAAATAGATAGTGCGATGTGGAATGAGCGAATCAGAGGAAAGACGTCTGTAGCTACTCGCTCTCTCTCGCAAATACTGCCAGCGGTTTAACGGACCTGACAATGTGTCTTGGGTGTTTGGTACCAGAAATTCCAAAATTTCATACTTCTCTCGATGTTGTAAATGTAAGCCTAGCGGACGTACCCGGCGTACGTGCTATACTGAACGCGGTCCTATAGTCGAGGCAATCCATACGTGTAGCGTGTGTCGTCACCTCTGATTAGAGTCAATGATTTCATCACGGACGTCGAATCCCACTGTGCTTCTTGAAATCTGCAAGACCGGTAGGATTTCCGTACATGTATAAAACTTCAACGATGAAGAAACCTTCGCACGCCAGGATACGACATTGTTCTTTCTTCCATGTGTTGACACGTACAAACTTCGTGAAAGTTAAATGACTAACATTCGATAGGGAATCGTAGTCGTCAACGTCGTATCGATCCTCGAACGGAACCAGAAGCGGCCACTTTGACGTCAGATATAGTCAAGCTGTCAGCGTAGGTGACCCCGTATACGTACATGTGCTGTGAATGGTCGCATGTTCAGATATATAATATTGCCATCCAAATGTTCGATTGGTCTGTCAGTTGACAGGTATATGGAATTCGGACTCACTGATCCAATGCAGGAGTAATTTCATCACGAGATTAAGTGGCCATTGTCACGGTGTTTTTATCTCTTTGACGGCCAGGGGCAGACATTACAGGTTCAGGTTTTGTATTTTGTATAAATGTGTCGATCATTAACCTGCTGTACTTGATATACACGTAGGCTACACCTGCAGATGGAACTGGCTTTCAATACTTGATACTTGAAAATTCCGTGGGCAGTTCATCGAACAAACATCGCTTTGTTATATTTCGTTGAATTCCGTGCTTTAAAACTATTTTTAGTTTAACGCTTGCCGAGTAGCAGTCATGGCGGTCCTTACAGAAGACGAAGCGAATATAACAAACTCTACAACAAATACAAACAATGACGAAAGACGAAACGGAACTGATAATTCCGTTGATGCAAGACATGCAAACTCAGTGTCGACTCATCAGCAGAGGGAAGGCACACCATATCAGCAACATGGTCGCAAGAGGGCGTTAACATTTTGCTGCGCTCTGTTTTCTCCGAGCGCAATTATTATACTTGTTCTCGTGGCGTTGGCCTTTCAGTATGGTGATTTGAACTTGCTGGTCTTAGCCATCGTTGTTACGTGCGTTATAGTCATCTTAGCCATGCTTCCATGTCGGTTCTTTAAAAGTAAACTGGCGTATGAGTATGACTATTCGGGGAGACAACAGGATGATGTAGAAGCAACGCCTGATGTTCAAGTTTCTAGAGAGAGTGGCGGTACAAGCTCGTCAAGAAACGATAGGGTGGTGGAAGAACATGTACACATAGAAAATGATCCTCCTCCAGCATATGAAGAATGGTGAGTAAACCATGATTACTTTTTGGAATCACACAAATTTCATCAACACACTTTCGACTGTGTAAACTGTCTGCCTTGTTCACTCTATGATCGATGATGGCGCTGTTTATTGAATGCTTTTATTTTCAGTATACTGAAGGTTTTGGCATAATTAAATATTATGCCCCAATATTTTTCTTTGTTCAGCCATGGAAAATACAAGTGACTTAAAAGACCGTGTCACTACAAGTCACTAGACGAGTAGCCTAAAGTTTTCCGGTTGAATGAAATAAAATATTGGGGAACAATGTAAATATACCTCCTCAACCATAATCGGGAAAAATAATGGCGATTTTGAACGACTTGACTCATATTTCGAGAACCACAAAACCAGTGACGTGTAGAAGACATGAGTTGTCGTGTATAGAAGTGTGCGTTCGTTAAATGATCAAATAGACAAATTCCAATTAATGTTATTGACGGTGATGTGTCTTTAAATGAAAAATAACTAGTTGCCAACAATACAGCAATTATTACTAATTCCTTAGTCACCATCGACACAATGACCGCAATAGCTAAAGTAAGAATAGTACTTTTGGTCTGAACGGCTTGTCATATTCCGTGGGCTGTCCTGGTGTGTACCTTTTCTTTCCTCAATTATATATATTCGTCTGATGATCGCAACAGCGTGAAACAGTGTGTAACGGCTCCTCTGGATGTGGACTCCATCGTCGAAAACTACACATAAACGGTTAAAATTAGTTTGTAACTAGAGCACTCTGGCTAGTATTCAGGGGAGGTGGGTTCGAATCCTATACGTGTTACTTTTCTTTGTTCACTTTAATTTAATTTATTTGGGTGAGTTTCATTTGTATATACTTATTTGGTTATATATATATATATATATATATATATATATATATATATATATATATATATATATATATACACACACAATCTCATCACAAACATTTGATGTAATAATTGAACAAAATTTTTATTTTCTTTCAGCGTCACTTTCACGAATTCTGCATTTGAGACGGATACAGATGATATGAGTGACATCACACCGCCTCCTAACTATGATGACGTCATTCGTGAACATCAAACAAATACAGACAATGACGACGTGTGATCCTACATGTATGCCTACGCGACACTATAAGAGACATTTCAAAATATATGAAATTTTTTTATGGAAATGAAAGTGATGAACTTAGTATTTGGACCAAATATTGTCTCTGTGTTAAAGTGAGACAATATAGTCATTTTGGATACGGTGAAATCGTGCAATACAAAAAGATTTTTTTTGTCACTTGCCATGCTATTGGTAGCTTAACAAATTCAGGGTTTTTTTTTCAAAATTAAGTGGGTAGATATTAATTGTGACTTGAAACTCTTTACAAAATCTTGGATTCCATGAAAATTCAAGTACAACTGTAGCGTCAACAGTCTATCGATATTAGAAGACGTTTTACTATGTGTGGATGTGAAATGTAATAGTCCAGGAATACTAAAACGTTAGTATCAGCTTGCTTAGTTTCAACCTCTAAATATTTTTTAGTCATAGCCTGGTCTTCTTTTGTGTGTTTTTCTGTCGTATATATATTTTTTAGCAATGCCGCGTTTTAACTAATTACCATATGCTCACAGGTGCATGGCTTACATTTCGTCATACTCTGATACAGACTTTATTAACATTAAAAAAAATCAGAATCATAGCGTTACATCAACTTTGTTCGGAAAGTGATACGATTTATTGAAACATGTATTGTCATTTACAGGTGGTTTGTTATCAACACAACACAAGGCAGAAACTAGTCAGAACATTTGGAAACCTTTGTTTTGAGTTGAGTTTTGTTGAGACTCTCCATTTTACATTTGTGCTTTCAACATAATACATATATTTACATATTTCAGAATATCGAATATTCGTAATTCAGATGTAAATGATAGATAAACACAAAAACATATAGACATTTACAATAACATGAATCTCATGATGAACTTTCCCTTTCATTTGTTTCTTTTTAAAACATATCTTATTATAATATTGCCCATGGTTTTACGTTCACAGTATATATTCACTTACAAAGCGTCGAAGTTACGAATAAAAATAAGAAACAATAGCAGTTATATATGTTATCATAGAAATGTTCTGAACATTTTGAGTGGATTGTGCAAAGACATCTAGTATAGCGGGATTTATTTTATATTCAATTGCCTGCTTGGAAATTGTAAAAAGGAACTATTTCAATAAAATAAATTCTATCATTGTTATGCATGAATTGGGAGACGGTTACTAGAGTCATCGATTAATATAATAGCTGATACGACATTACACAACGGAAGAAACTAAGCTATGCAGAAACGAGTCAGAATAGATACAATTTTATGTGTTTTTGGATGATTTTATAAAACTTGATAACTTGGCACTGTAAATCCCTGTAACAATTTTGACAGACAAAACAAAAACATGTATGACATCATGATTGTACAACGCATATGGGATATACAATGCACGAATTTGCCTGGTCTTGACTGCGCAAGAGACAGACACGTCAATAATTATATCCATTCTGACTGCCGATTCTCTGTGTACTGAGCTTAGTTTCACCTGCAGTAACAGTTGTCGGCACTGAATGCTATATATATGTTAAGAAAATACGAAATACAAAAATGTCATAAATCACGCGTTGTCCCCTTGTTGACATACAGAAAACAAGAAAGCTCGTAACTTTGCTCGGGACTAACGAACGCGTAGCTTTCCGTCGTCAGAACTGCTGTGATGTCAACAACTTTTGTGACGCACAGACAGTGTCGTCATAGACTTCGTGACGTCAAGAATGTGACGTCAATAATGTCAAAACTGGGTAACCAACAGTCTTTCCGCTAAATAGTTAAAATACCATATGATTTTTTAATTATTTGCCGCATTGAATATTTTTTCCAACATTTGCATTGTAAGTGCTTGGTCATAGCACATGGGTCAGGAGAAATAATTAAAATAATATTTTTCATGATTTTCCGGATTTCTAATATTATTTTCTTATTTTCCTATCATTTCCTCTGACTGCCTTTTCCTTATTTCCCACCGTTATCAATGTCTTATCTGAGTTTATCAACTTTCAATATCTGCCAATTACCATTAGTCGGATCGTAAATGTTTACACTAACAGAGTAATATGTTCATTGGGCAAATAGCCTGTTAGTTTGTTCTGGAATTACCTGTGCAAATTTATAAATTCTGATAAGATAAGTGATAACGGTAGAAATTAGGGAAAAAAGTCAAAGGAAACAATAGTTATGATAATATTTAAAACTTTATCTGAAATGTAGAGAAAAATAAGAAAATAATATTAGAAATCCGGAAAATTGTGAAAAAAAATATTATTCCACCTGACCTTTGTGCTCATAGTTATATTCAAATATCAGAGATGGCTGTAAAAGGTACACACCATTGCAATATTTATAACATCAACGATAAAAGCCCTGCACATAAATGATCTTCTCTTACAGGAAGGTTAGTTTGGCAGACAGTGTCATTGATACGATGGTAAGGCACAAACTATATGCCAAACTGGACGCTGTGTCGACTGGATCAGGATCTGTCTGCGGGTCTGGATCATCAGGAGCAGGAACAGTGTAACAATCACAACACTGGTTGGTTGCAGATTCTACAACTTTTGGGTCGTAGTCGTACCAGTAGCTGACGTCATGAAATACAAAATCATCTTTCATTTTACTTTCTTTGTCGATGTGAAATATTCTCTTATCGGAGGCACTGTACTCAACCCATTTCTCGTTGACCCCAGGAAGTGAATGTCCGTCTGGAGTTGGGTCACTACGAATAAAAATCAAGCAATGAAATTGTTAAAGCACTTCTACATAATTATAAATAGCTATCTTCTTCATCAGATCAGTCGAAATGTGTTATTTTATTTTGTCATCGGTTCATGGCATGCAACTGTCATGTTTGAATCGGATTCACTTCGTCAATGCATATCATTTAATTGGCTATACTTAGTACAACATTGTTTAAAATCTGAAATAATAGAATGAATTACGTCGGTCGGGGCATGACATGTGATCGGTTTTTTCCCTCTAACTAAAGAAAAAGTACAAATTCAATTCACAATTAATACGAAAGTCATGTTCAACACATCACACAAATGCTAAGGGACGGTTTTTGAGGTGGGCGTAGAAAGAACTTTGCTATTTTTCGTCTGATATTTCCCTAAACATGCTCAAGTCTCTATTTTTAAAAAAATATTTAAAAAACAACACACAATTATGTTCTTTGGTGTGAAATAATAGCAAACGTTCGGGTGAACGCCCAAGACTACTAGTAACTGGGGAAAATTAAAAAAAAAGTTAAGGACAACATTTTCCTTAAAAAACTATACGTGAATAAATAAGTTAAACGCAAAACATTGTAAAGATTTAGGAGAATGAAACAATTTTAAAAAAACCCACCCCAATCCAAGGGACTGGTGCCAGTCTAACGTTTCACCTATATTTCATTTCGTGCACTTATTGGTCGTGAACGATACATGACATGTTTAATTAAAGATGTACATTTTGTAATCTTACCCATATTTTGCGAAATTTACCCAAAGTCCCATGGCTGTATCACTGATTTCTCTATCTTCATCAGTGAAATTCCTCGGTGTTACTGGTAGGGGTATGGGTATGATCACACTGAAAGGCGTATAGGGTTTATATGGTCTTCCAAAAGTAAAGAACAAGTCCTCGACATGTGGAACCTCTGTATTAATGAAAATGTACTCTTGCTTAATTATTCTATAAATACATCCACTGAAGTGCAAGTTAAACTGGCCATGATATGTGAATGATGAGTCTACGCATGTGCCGCGAAAAATGAAGGGCGCCTTCCATTCCCTCGGTTAATCTTTTGTTTGTAGGTTATCTTCAGTGTGATTTATTTACCGAATAACACACACACACACACACACACACACACACACACACACACACACACACACACACACACACACACACACACACACACACACATATATATATATAAACTCGAAAATGCAACACAAAAATACATAAATTTGGTAGGCGCGGAGCATGCACATCTCCCCACACTTTTTCCAGTTCTCTCCCTAGCTTTCCTTTTTCGTATATTGCTACATTCACTGAACATTTATGATAGAAGAGAGCATCTCGACAAGCCAAACATCTTACCAACATTGTTACATTGTCTTTGCCTGAGCTACAATTTACAATTATCTCAACAGATCGTCGCCAATCCATAAACATTTTAACAACGGGTACTTTTTAAGGATGAAAACTGACTAAAATGTAACAATTGTATTTCAATTTTTGTCGAACCAAACAATAGAATGTAGCAATGTTAGACAGATTTTCTTTGAGCAAAACTACGATTTCTGTCAACTTCATTGTTTCAGTATATTGATCTTCTTGCTGATGACGTAGTTATTTATTGCTTGATGAATCTCACGTTTTACCCATCATTCATTTTTACAAAATATAACAACTTATGAAATTACTACCTTTGAACCAGTTGTCTAAAAATGCTGCTGATTAGACGTCATTTCATATCAGTGGTGGACTATTAAAACTGACTTTGTAGGTGCCAAGAAGTCTCTCCTTATCACACAAACTGCTGCACACTGCACTGATACAAAACAACTGCGGATACGTCTCAGATGTTGATGCATGCGGTGCTTTTATCAGTTTGTTTATGTCTGTGAAACTTTCACAGACTCGGACATAAAAAAAAACCTGGTAAAACCATGGCGAGAACTGAGATCAGAGGCACCCAATGTTATTTTGTGTCAATATATGTCTGTTTGATAGTGTGATAAGGAGACAACTTTTCCCACAAAGCCAGCTTTAATTGTATACTACTGATAAAACGACGTTCTGATCAGCAGCATTTCTAGACAACTAGTACAAGGGTTGTATTGCATTACTTCAACGAAACACAAGTTGAGAAACAACAACTCGTATATGCAGAACAGCCTCACCACGGACCTTGGTAATGTGAATACGATATTCGACCGATTTGATATTACTCAAAACACTGACGTAGCACTCACCTACGTAATCTTCATAACTTGCACTTTCTGACTGAAAGTCAAACCTGTATACGTATTTTGGATTCTCTTCGTCATCAAGCATGTGTAGAGCAAAGTAGTGGATACCTGCTGCAAAGCTATCGTCAGATTCTAACTAACAAACATAACAGACGAAACAAAATTTTACAGCCAGTTTATTTTCCTCGTTGGTAGCTCTACTGGCCACGGGCAAAGAAAGGATTCTTCCACGACAAAGGATAGGAGTGTTGGCTATCATTCTCTTAATAGAATGTGACTGCTGATGCTTCATCAATATTAAATAATTTTATCAGGCATCGTCAAAATTGTGTCACACACCTATTTTTATCTTGAAACTTCAAATATTGGCAGATATTATGACAATACTTCAGACATGTTGACTCATTAAAAGTGAAAACTAATTTGATGTAAGCTGAATGCCTTCGTAAGGATTGTGTTTCCTACATCCTTTGTGAACATCAACGTATAATTATACCAAATTATACGATATTTGAAGTGTGTATTATTAAGAATATGATATGAAGGGCAATATCCATCCGTCCATTCGTCCACCCATGTATGTCATCCAACATAACCATCTCCGGATACATACTGCTTTTGTTCCAATTGTCTCTTAGCACAAGTATTCATTTGTTCATCAGCGGCCTATGTTTGTTCAACAATTTAGTATTCCAACATGGCGGACATGGGTATATGGTCTAACGCTTGGGTTAACTTACAACCAGAGACAGGTTTATGCCCACTTTACGTAATAACTTACATTCACAGACAACTTTCAAGTTCATCAGGCATTTCATGTACAAATGTACATGTAAAGAAGCCATAAAACTGTTCTTATCAAACCATATATGCATCAGTCTGTACCTCCAACATGCTGTGCTAAGCGCTGTTAATCAGATTCAGTTGTTTTCTTTCCCTGTTTGTAGCAAGTTCAGCTTATAAATGCTTGGCTGTCGCTGGTTGTACTTTCTTGTTTAAGTATAAGATATAAGACAGACTAGAAACTCACTTTGATATAGTTATCCCGCAGTAATTCTTCGTCATTGGGGTCCACCCAGGGAGTGTAGTAAAATTCCATAGCATCGGCAATGTCTTCGTACGATACGTTACTGCAACTTACGTACTTCCTTCTCATTACCTTGTTTAGGATTTTCTGTTGAAATTCCTCCTTCGTCATCCCTTCATCTGGATTTTCAACACCAGCTAGGAAGACAAATGTGCGAAGGGGATTTGTTATTGTGAGCATTCGCACTCAGATTGACGCAAAAAGGCACAGATGCTTGAAAAGCAATATAATGGATATTTGATTAATCGATTTGCAAGCAGTTGTTAAAATGTGCTACGGATGACGTAAAGTATATTTGTGAAGTTGGCCTCCCTGAGATTTTTCCCCACTTTAACAGCAACTCTGTTACAGAATCGCTTGCTTTAAAAAAAAATTACATTGCTCTCATTGTAATATTTTAAGAATATTGGATCGGTCGGTTACAGACTGTAAAAGGTAATGGTTATTGCTTTTCATAATCACTTTTGGATTCCTTAGAAATGACAATTAAACCTGTACTAGCTGCAAGTGGGACATTTTTTTCAAGTAACCGAAGATATATTGAGATTGGTGATATCGATATCAATGTGAGGGGCAGTTTTGAAAATGTCTGCGGTATTGCTTTTTTGGAATGGATAATGGCAGAAATACCAAGTTTAACTTTCTAAATAAATAACAGGGGAAAGAGCACATCCAGTACTATGAATGATTGATTCACAGGACTTGACAAAGTTCAAGTGTACAGAATATCTTACCCATAGCTGAAGTTGCCGATTCTGTCGCTGTATATCCGGCCATCATTGGGACTTTATGATAATCTTTGTTCTTCATCATAACGAACGGGTCTTCGGGGAGAAAGTTTCCTGGTCCGTCCACTACTGGTATGAAAGCCCCTTGGTCATGATCAGACTTTAACAAAAACATACGAAATTGATGTATACTTTTAACTACATTATATTAGGAATGCTACTCGTGTGTTGTTGTTGACGTTGTAGGCCGAAATGCTAATAAGTACGAGTTTAAGATCCATTCAATCTATTTTATAAATAGGTGCCTGTATTGCAATTGTTCAAGGTGTATATTTGCGGACTGTTAAATTATGAAATTCACTCCTCATCACAGTAAAAAATATTAAGTTTCTATACTTACTATTCCGACGTCTGCGTATGAAATTTCAAGGGCATCCTTGGTACGAAGGCAATCTACTAAGTCTGACGTTGGGGTCGTTGGGCAATCCATCTTTTCGGCCAACTCTTGGGCCATCTCTATTGCACTGTATGGTGGCTGCTTTACTGCCCAGAAGTTAAGAGGCGATCCACTCATACATATGGCTTTATGAAATAGCCCTATACGTGGAAATGATAAAATCAAAATTATAAAAAAAGTATACAGAGTCTCTCTCAACTATGTCTATGAAGACAGTATTCAATTCCTTGTATGGCAAAATATGCGCATGTACATGTGTACTTTGGATTTCATATTCCTTTAGAGTGAGAGCGTGACAGTTCTAAAAATGTACACATGCTTTATCAGAATTCTAGGGATATTAATACATCAATGAAGTTAGTATTAGGAAACGGTATATTGTACGTCCACGTGTTGATCGTTATGTATGGTGACATGTTACAGAAGAATCTTATAGACATATTTTAAAATTCTAAGGGACTTGCCATTTTTTCAGCCCATGGGAATCGGTGTATTATGGAAGGGGGGGGGGGGGTATTACCTTGGTTTTGGAATTGGAAGTGGGGGAGGGGTCCTCCTGTTTATTTCAGGTAGGGAGGGGCAGACACACAGGTATTTTGTTGTACTATTGAAAACATCTACCCCCCTCTCCAGAGACTGATCACTCCCTACACTTCTAAAATGAGTAGTCTTTGACGTCTTTCACCTACCTTCAGTGTGAGGTGACAGCATTTGTAGACCGGTACTGGTAGCTCCAGCACTCTGTCCAAATATGGTTATCGAGTCGGGGTCGCCATTAAATAGAGCAATATTTTCCTTGACCCATTTCATGGCTGCTACTTGATCCCACATACCCCAATTACCATACGCTGACTCATCTTCAGTCGACAGGTAACCTATTGACATATGTAAAGAAGTTGCATCAACTCTAGCTGTGTTACCCCATGACTTCTGACGAAGACATGATCAGCAACTTGGAATGACAGCCCTTTTTTCTCTATACTATATAGGTGAAATGTAGTAGAGGACGTCATTCAACACCTCAATCACAGTAAAGGTTGTCATTCCATCGTTTTCATAATATGAGTACAATTTAATATTGCCATTTTATCATAATGTAGCATTTGGTGTTGTTCAACCTACAGTATAGAATAGAGGCTGTTGTTCCAATTTTTACAGAGTGTCATTCAACACTCTAAATATATAGTAAAGGTGTCATTCCACTTTTTTCATAGAGTATATGTTGTTATTCGTGTTCGGTCATTCCAGCTGTCCTTCTTTTTAGTGTCATCCGTCTTTAACCTTTGATCAGTTTGGGGGTGTTGACATTCAGTACTAAACGGTCGTAATATAACACCTGTCTAAAACATGACAAAAAATTGACCTTGCTAAATGTCGTATAGAGTATTTTCTCTACCTTTTCTGACCAAAATAAATTTCCTTACCAAGTGATCCAAGCCGGTAGTTGAAGTTGACGAGGACAACTTCTTGTTTATCAACGAGAACTTCTCCACTGTAGAATAGCATATTGAGGCCAACGGAGTAGCCTCCTCCTTGGATAAACAGCAATACAGGGTACTTATTTTCCCCGGTGTTTTTCTGGACAGGAGAGACACAGAAAATAATACCACCAGCCCTATGTTTGCATCAAAGTTCTCACAGCTATTATTTTTGATAATGTTTTTTTGCCTGGCCTGTGCTGGAGCATGATTTATTTCAGAGCATAGATAGGCAATAATGCAATTGCTGCACAACCAATCGATTACTAAACTTACTACTTGGTCCAGAAATGATAATGTTTTACATGAAGTATTTACTTGGGCAAATCACAAAATGCAATGTACTGTAATGTAATGTAATGTAATGTAATGTAATGTAATGTAATGTAATGTAATGTAATGTGGTGTAATGTAATGTAATGTGATATTATGTGGTGTAATGTAATGTAATGTGATGTGATGTGATGTGATGTGATTTGTAATGTAATGTAATGTAATGTAAGGTAATGTAATGTAATGTGATGTGATGTGATGTGATTTGTAATGTAATGTAATGTAAGGTAATGTAATGTAATGTAATATAATTTGTAATGCAGTGTAACGCAATGTAATATAATTTATTTTGTAATATAGTGTAACGCAATGTAATTTAATGTAATGTAATGTAATGTAAGTGAATTTGTAATGTAGTGTAACGCAATGTAATTTAATGTAATGTAATGTAATGTAAGTGAATTTGTAATGTAGTGTAACGCAATGTAATTTAATGTAATGTAATGTAAGTGAATTTGTAATGTAGTGTAACGCAATGTAATTTAATGTAATGTAATGTAAGTGAATTTGTAATGTAGTGTAACGCAATGTAATTTAATGTAATGTAATGTAATGTAAGTGAATTTGTAATGTAGTGTAACGCAATGTAATTTAATGTAATGTAAGTGAATTTGTAATGTAGTGTAATGCAATGTAATGTAATGTAATGTAAGTGAATTTGTAATGTAGTGTAACGCAATGTAATTTAATGTAATGTAAGTGAATTTGTAATGTAGTGTAATGCAATGTAATGTAATGTAATGTAATGTAAGTGAATTTGTAATGTAGTGTAATGCAATTGCATCGCCCAATAAGGAATACACTGTATATAGACGCGGTGACATGATGCATGCATTGTAAATGATAGGTAGGCGTAATTCATTTGCTCTGAATTTCAAGTAATTTTGTGACACAAATTTATTCTTCTCGTCATTTATTTTACATGTAGGACGTAATGTACATGTAACAAACGGACTGATTTCTGGCGGCAATGTTTCCGTAATTACTCCCCCAAACCTTCCCATTGAGAAAATGTTAAAACTACCATCCAATGTACGCACTTAAACAGCAGACATGTTAATATCTAAAGCTAAATAACAGCAAATAGCCAAACGATAAATGACGCTCAAGGAATTAAGGTTGTTTGGAGGTGTGACTAGACATATTAATATAACCGCGGCATGCGCATGTGCAATTCCAGTAAAGGCGCATCTCTTTGTAAGGTTTAGTGTGAGCTGTGATTGGTTTACGAACGATGGTACAAGTACATAACTTGTACCGTTAATGATTTTAATCATAATCACTTGGGACTTTGCACTGGTTACATGTCCCCTACCCTCCTTGACACCATTCTCCAGACATGCACGTACACAATATACTTTTAAACATTTCACATATTGAATATATTTTGTATTAATGCCACTGTCTAAAGTTTATGTTTATATAATCGATTGAAATTGGTCGATTAGTTTAAGTGAGCTCTTTCTCTGTATTGATGTACGACCAATTTCCAATTCCAAATAATTTGGTTTTGTAAAAAAAAAATGCGGTTACTACAATCACACATATACAAATACGTAAATGCGTAGACACCCATTGTTGTCTGTTATAGTCAATATTCTATTTGGTGGTTTGAGATAAAGATGAGTCCAAAACTAATTACATTAGATTTCCAACGACTACTTCCACTATAATTGATGCCATGTAACCTCAAACAGGACGTTGACTGGACATCCAGAATCTCACTAAGGCTGTTACATGTCATTGCATGGTTTGATATAATTATAAAACTAAACATTTTCTACCGTAATATGTCATTGTCTACCTTCACGAATCTTTTCTGCACTGTATCACGATCATTTGGTTAGACTAACATTATAACCTGGCGACACTTACATTTTATCGTTTAGTCCTACATCAATAAAACCTTACTATCATCGTTACATTTTTTTATGTATCGGATAACCAACGGGAGCTAGTCCCATTTGGAAGCTCCTTGGGTACAATATTAGTGCAGGAGGACATCTAAGGGGAAAACCTGCGTTGTACGGTAGAGTCAAACCGAACGAAAATCTTCTTACTTGCAGCGTGGTTAAATTCAATCAAACCCAGCCGTCACCTAGTACCTGGCGAGTTCGAACCCTGGCTGCCGCAGAGGTAACCGCTCGGCCGGCCACCGACAACCCTACATTACATCATCTTGCTAGACAAACACGTTAACATGCAGTTTCATTACTAATGTCTGCTACATGTTATCATTTGCCTAGGCCGCAAATAAAATAACATTTCTACATTTCATTATCTGCCTCAAACAAATCTTTATAACATTTTAAGCTTACACTTTCTTTGCACTCGACACCACCGTCTTAGTGGACTGTTACACTTTAGGCCTAACAAAAATTGTCTGAATCCGGTTACCCGACCCCACCTAGTTTTTTACTGCCGATCCTAAACTTTTTTTATGTATTCAAGAATAAGATCGCGAAAACTGTGAAGTCTCACGAAAAATACTGGATGCGGAAACTGACATCATCTTAAAAAGACAATATAAAACAGTTCTTTTAATCTGTAATAGCTGTACATCTGATGGGAAGAAACCAAAAACACAGAGACCATATGGAAAACAGCGGAAAACGTAACTACCTGAACTAGACACTCACACATGAAAATATATATATATATAAAACATGAAATAAAAATCTACCTATTCTAAAATTGAGAGTATTTGGAAACACACAATTTTTGTTGTTGTTATGCCCAAGATTGTTTCATATGTCGGAATATTTAATGAAGTATTACACCTTCTTGTATTGTAAATAATTTGGCGAGGCCTACCAGTCAAAATCATGAAACATCGTCATCCAGTTGATTGGATGGTGATACGTGCTAAATACTAACAAATGGTAACATATAAAGTATATGATCAGGCCACACTCTCATTTGCATTTAATCTTCCCATCCAGACATGGACTGTGACCCAATAAATGACTGGATGCGTTTGGTCATTTGAACTCCGCCTTAACAGTTTGTGATCACTAGGTTAGTGGGTCATCACATTATCGAGCTGTCCCCAATGATAAGCACTTACATGTAAACTGTCCTGCACTAGCTGCTACAGGGACATTTTTTTCATCAAATATCTGTAACTACGCTAAAACTGTACTGGTTGTAACTGGAGTATCATTTATCGATCAGACTGCCACGATATATTTACTGAAAATTGGCGATATACCAATAAATAGACATTGTACATGTTGATCAGTGGCCGACACTATCCCTAAGCAGTGCAGAAACACTTTGAAACCGAGGTCGTCGTTAAGGGGGCTCATTTTGGGTGCGGCCCCAAAAATCAATTTTAGTTGATTTATCGTGTATACAGCTACAAAAATATGTTTACCCACAGGTGATGCAATAGTGTTCACGGTGTTCGAATACGATTATGTTATTGTACCAAACAAAACATTTTTTTTGAAACAAAAAAATATTCCAGTTGCAGCTTTGAGAGAAGAAAGACTGCAGTATCTATATGACTCTGAGTTCGCAACTGTAGAATCAAACCTGAAGATTCGACGCTACTCCAAACAACGTGTACTCGTCTGGCACAGGCCGGAAATTTCATGAAAATCATGTTTGTGAAAAATGCCGGCCTAGCCATTATGCTTACATGACAAAAGCAAGATTTGTAATGTTTTGAAGTGTGTACATGCGACGAGATATGTGTGCAACCCGCGGAATTTATTTTTCCATCTTTGTATACAGATGGTGTGGTAGCGATATGGATGATGACTATTTTTCGTCTGTCTATTTACCGGCGTAACTTGTGATAATTTTACTTGCACATTATCAAGCACCAAAATACAAAACTAGGTAATATTCTATTTTCCAAAGTGATGAGCTTGGCATCAACGTTAACATAACATTAGAAATATCCAGGCTCTTAACATACTCTGGCTTAATTCTTAATTCTGTACGATAGATATCTGCCCCGATACTTATAATGGATAGTGCAACTTTAAAAAAAATCCTGAACACTTGACGATAGATTTGAAAATTGTAAGACAACGGATCTACGATAGAATGCTACAACTATGCCATTGAATACTTACGTCTGGTGCATAGATGTTGATATGGAGACAGTCTTCATCAAAAAACTGTGCGACATCAACAGGAGGAAGCAATTCAAATATGCGCCCAACAATTTGTGGACATCCAGGGCCGAAATAAGTAGAATCCCACTCGCCTTCCCAAGATGGTGGTGGGCCTGATCGAGCAAAACGTAGCTCTCCGACTGGAGGTGCAGCGTATGGTACTCTGCCGAAAAACAGAATGTCTAATTCATCATTTTTCTTGATTCTCCTTCCTCTGAGTAACCCTTGTCCAGGTACTTCTATAACTAAAGTGTCATTTGAGCAGCTAATGTCAGAAATGATAGACAAAAAGTAAAATAAGAAAACAAAAAGACAAGCGACCAATTTCATTTTGATGCGGGGCAGACGCTTACTTTGTAACCACTAACAACACGGCATGCGTGCGATCTTTTATATTTTGGATTATCTTGTTCACGCATCAACTTTTAAAGGACTTTGTAACCCATGCTATGATCGCCTGAGTTTAGGGAGCGAATCATAAGCCGAGTATTTAGCAGGTGTATTAAGAGAGACGACTCGTGATACAGCTAAAAAGTTCCAAAGTTTGGGTATTAAAATAAAAAATCACCACGCGATTTGGGTATTAAATTGGTTTGAGCAACCCCCCCCCTCTTTCTCTCTTTCCTCTCCCCCTCTCTCCATTCGTCAGTCCGTCCGTCCGTCCGTCCGTCTGTCTGTCGGTCTGTCTGTCTGTATGTATGTATGTATGTATGTCTGTCTGTCACCCTCTGCAACATTGCCGATACTGGGGCATCAACACGAACACCATGTCTTGGCAAAAGAACTCGTTGCATAATTATATACTTTATCAAATATATTATTCGTTTTAAAGTATTAAAACTTAATCTTATTTTTAAAAAGTGGAATACATGTATGTCATAATCTGCTGATGATAGCACGACACTGAATAGTGTTGCGGGACAGTACTTCAGGTTTGTTTTGTAAACACCACAATTAAATTTGACGAGACGTGTATAGAATACATGCCAATTATGGAATAGTGGAAAGGAATTTTTAAAGTGAGGCATTTTCAGTAAAGTGCCATGCGTTGCACTTCCAGCCGTTTTGCAGCTCGGTCAGGCCTACTGCCATCTTGGGAGTGTGAGTGGAAGTCTACATATTACTGTCCCGGATGTCCACAAATTGTTGGGTGCATAATTATTTACCCACTCCTAGATATGTAGACGTTGAAGAGCGTTCACTCTTGCCTTACAGCAAAAATTAGTCAACCATGTAAAATAAGATGTACAAGTCACGTGGCATCAACAAAACCTGAAATAAGTAATCCCTGTCTAATTTGCATAAGCAACACAACCGTGATGAGCTGAAGCAATCCAAGTACAACATTCAAACAGGTTGGTGACGAATACAAAATCATGTATTCAACTTGATAGTCATTGTATATCTGATTGCTCCCACCAATTGAAGTTTATTAATAAAAATTAATAGGACAGATGTTACTTGTTTGAAAGTGGTTCTGACCGAATTTGTTTGACTATTGAAACAGAACGATGTTATAATTTTAACTGTAACAGTATAAATACTATGAATATATTATTAGGAGTGATGAGTACAGCAGTAACAGCGCAGATTCGATGTGTAGAATGTGCTACTGAGCTCACAGTTCTATAACATTGAATGTTTTTACAGAACTCATTGCGAAAAAAAACTGTACGTTTGAGAGGGGCTCTCGTTGACTCAAACACCTGAAGACGATTACTCACACGGAGCCTGCAAGTGCCATATAATAAACCTGGTTGATAGTGATACTCAGATAGGGAAAGATAGGCCTTGACCGTTCTCGGGACTGTTCCACAACACTATGATAGCTATCTAATCTTGTAACATAATTTTGCCCGCAGTCCAAAACCTGAATCGAGATCTAGATATGTAGAATCGTGTGTGTGAATGAGTGTGTGTGTGTGTGTGGGGGGGGGGGGTGGGGGTGGTGGGTGGGGTGGGGGTGTCATTGTGTGTATTTGTATGTGTTTTGCTTTATAATAAACTAATTCGCTGGTAGTGGCTATAGTCAGCGTCAATTACAATGCTCAGTAGATATTGCACAATCCAAATATACACGTAACACTTAACTCAAATTGGATTCCTGGCCTATAGTTAAAAATCTGCAAAAAAAACCCACGTTTTGTTCATATATGTTATTGCTTATAAATGTGCTTAACTTAGTCCCACACCCCCGTCTGAAACATTGGGGAGTAACACCCCCCCCCCTTGGGATTCAGTCACCCTACGTCTTTGGTATAATATTCAGTATTGTTAGTGAACCACTATATCTTGATCTGTGTGAGTCTAGGTTTTATAGTCATTACAGAGAGACATTGCCGTCACAGGGAGCATTATCGCCATCGTCCCGAAGATATGAGTAAAATATGAACTCAAATCAGCTTAGTGAGATATTACTATTTCTATATTGCTTGACTAGGCATGCAGTATTATTATCATAACCTACCAGTGTGAGGACTGCTGTAAAAAAACCTGCTAAAAAACCACTTCATCATATTTTGCCTGATCATCAAATGTGTCAACGAGTAGAGCAATGTTGTCCAGAATGAAATTCCAACTTCAGGTTGGCCGTCTTGGATTTTTTCGTGTTACAGGTATAGTGAGCAATCATGCATTTAACAATTCTAGTACATGTAACTGTAGCAATATCTGCACAGAGGTCGGATGACGTAATGCCTCATGCCATGCATTTTGCTAATATTTGGCTAATTGGGTGGTATGTTCTCAACTGCTGATGTTGCTAAGCGACCATAACGTATTGATGTTTATTGATAAACCTTTGACAATTCAACCCACATTATTTGTTGACCTACTGCTCAAACGACACATAAGTTATAAAAGTATAGAAGGTCTAACTAATTATTTTGTCTTTCCTTGATTTTCCTTCCCCTGAACAACCCCTGTCGTCAGGTACTTCAATATCTTTAATAGAGCAGTTAATGTCAGAAATGATAGACAAAAAGTAACATAAAAACACAAAACGACAGGCGAAAATGTTCATTTCGATGCAGGGTGGGTGGGTCGGAGACAATAACTTTGTAACCCGTAACAACGAGGCATTTACGCCATATTATATATTTTTGACTATCTTGTTCACGCATTAACTTTTGGAGGACTTTGTAACCCATGCTATGATCGCCTGAGTTTAGGGAGCGAATCACAAGCCGTGTATTTAACAGGTGTATTGAGAAAGATGACTCGTGATACAGATAGGTTTCCACGGTTTGGCTGTTAAATATGTTTGTGCCATAAATCTGTCTGTCTGTCTGTCTGTCTGTCTGTCTGTCTGTGATATACGTATCCATGACTGACGTACATGAGATCAGTGAAGAAAGTTCAAAAAGTGTCGTCCGAATAATGGAAACATTCACGAATAATGATTCGTAGCGCATTTGCAAATTTAGAAACAGTTAATCGCTCCCTCGATACCCAAAGAGGTAAAAGTGCAACAATCCATTGCCGATACTGGGGCATCAACACGAACACCATGTCATGACGAAAGAATTCAAGTTTTATTTTTCATTTACACATCAAATATATTATTCATTTTTATTTTTTTATGGTAATACATAAGTTAATTTTTTTTCTAAAGAAAGAGTTCTTCAATGTGGAATATATCATACTCTGCCAATGACACTGAATAATTCTGAAATGCAGGACAAAACACCCCAATATACTTCATGTTTGACTTTGTAAACTGCGAAAATTTTAATAACTTTGATGTGACGAATATACAATACATTCCAAGTGTGGAATAGTAGAACAGAAATTACTAGGAAATTGACGGGTTTGATTTCCTAACCATTTGTTTATTTAGAGATATCTTGTCTCACTCATGCAGTGAACCATAGATTAACAAATAAAGTGGGTCAGTATTGAGTGAACAACTTTGACCTATTAATACAATATTTGCTGCAAGTTTATTATTGAACGAAATAGAAATGTCCTTCAACGACGTGACGTGATTGTATTTACTCTATTTTAGCAGAATATTGTATGGCAATTCGACACCCAACCAATAATAACCAACTGTAAAAAACGATGTAACTTACATACACTCTCTTGGTAGGTGTCTATTTTGGATTCGGTTGTATGTCAAAGGTTATATGAGGTCACTGGCACGACGCCAGACAACAACATCAACACTTCGCTTCAATTGGCCAAATATTAGCAAATTCGATGGAATCAGACATGATGTCACCACAGGGGAAAGCAGGCATGTAATTGGTTGATAATCTGGGAAAGAAGGAAAAACTATTTTATATCACCACAAAATTCGATTGATCAATGTCATACAAAAATTATTTATATTTAACCGCAACATTTAATCATTCAATCAATCGATCAATCATTCAATCAAATAATCAACCAATCAATCAATCAATCAATCAATCAATCAATCAATCAATCAATCAATCAATCAATCAATCAATCAATCAATCAATCACTCACTCAATCAATCAATCAATCAATCAATCAATCAATCAATCAATCAATCAACCAACCAACCAACCAACCAACCAACCAACCAACCAATCAATCAATCAATCAATCAATCAATCAATCAATAAACAGATCGATCTATGATCGATCGATCAATTATATGTCTGCTTTCCAATATTACACCTGCGACAAGAAAAACAACATTGTACTTGACATGATTTGATGATCTAGCAAAATATACTGAATTGTTGGGTGCATAATTATTTATCTCAGGTTTTGTTGATGCCACGTGACTTGTACATCTTATTTTACATGGTTGACTAATTTTTGCTGTAAGGCAAGAGTGAACGCTCTTCAACGTCTACATATCTAGGAGTGGGTAAATAATTGTACTGAATTCCTTTGTCAGCTATGTGTTGTTTTGATACTAGCTTCATAGCGGTTTAATTTTATCTAATATTTTCACGAATTTATTTTTTCATCAGAATTCATAATTAAACCATAAGTAGCATATGTTTTCAATTCAAAATATTACCAGATTGTATATAATAATGGAATGTGCTGTTCATCTATCGTATGGTAATTTTTACCACTTCTCTCATTATCTGGCTTTTGTTCGACTACATAGTTATCTGGTTTCTATTGAATTTTACACTTTAAAAAAATGTTTAAAATTTGTTATAAGGAGATGTAAGGTAGGACTTCGCGTGATAGTACCTGCAGTGTAGTTTTGTCATTGTGTATCATCAAAGAACAACTTTCATGTTGATAACACCTGGAGTGTGATTAATCGTTGGATTTTCTGAGGCAGATTTTGCACCAATAAAACAAGCCCCTTATACCCGCAAAAATATATTGGTTGGGATTACAATGGCCTTCTAAACTATAATTCTCTGTCTGAGGGGGGGGAGGGGTCTTTAACAGAGAATAAAAAGACCATATTAATCTCAGTGTGAACACAAATCAACATTATTTGTATCTGAATATTCCTTCTTTCGTTGTTTTATTTGTGTCCACAGTTCAGATCAAATGTATCATTCGATATACAGGTCTTCGCGCTATCAGTGTAGCCTCTGTGTTTTGCTTCATTAATTTGTGACAAACATTGTATGAGACGTAAAAACGTCATACTGCCGAGATTGTATTGTTACTCTGGTTTGGTTGTAAGTGGTAGTGTAAACTTGGATTGTTCAATCTATGCAGAGCATTGAATATTTCTTTTGCGTGAACATAAACGCTATGAGCCATTTTGTTTATTATGTATAGGCAAATACATACAGATACACACAAAGCTATACCCCCACGGTTCTGCATATCTAGATCTCCATTCAGGTTGGGGATAACGTTAGCTTACAATTATAATATAATATTGCTGTGGAAAGTCTTAGCTTTCTCTATCCTTGAGTCAACCAGGTCCATTATCTGCAGTCTCCGTGTGAGCAATTGTCTTCCACTGTTCGAGTATCAAGAACCCCTCTCAAATTCCAAATTTACACTGCTTTTCTGGGCGAGTGCAGTAAAACAGTTACAGGGCAGTGAGTGGGTGAGATCATACACATTGAGTCTGTACAGTTAGGAATGTAATGGATTAATGAAAACATTCACAAATAATGAGGTGTTCTCATCACTCCTAACACAGTCATGCATGTATGTATAGTGTTAAAGACGAAATTACAGTAGCATTCTGTTTAAGTGATCAAAGTTGGTCAGAATCCTAGGAACATCAAATAAAAATTACGATAAGTAGCATTTGTCAAATTAGTATATAGTTATAAGCTATGATGGGTGGGAGCGATCAGATAACCCATGACTATCAAGTTAAATACATGATTTTACACTGGTCGCAAACCTGTTTGAATTTTGTACTAAAAGTGTGCATTAGTGATCAGATTGCTTCAAACCCATCATGGTATATTAATTACATAATTAGACAGGGATTACTTGTTGATGTTACTTGGTTTAATGTGCCTCTTATCATACATGCATGGTTGACCATTGAAACTGAACGTAATTATAATTTGGCTGTGCTAAAACGAGGCAGCCAGTGAAGAACAACAGGGAGATGTTGACAAGTGACTATGGCAACCACCTTAATATAAGCAGCTTATTTCTGATCTGCGCCCTCAGCGGACAGTAAGATTAAGTGACATGTTACGTTTGGGTTTATTAGGTAAACATCCATTTTCTTTTATGTACGTACATCAGAAAATATAGACGCCTGAGGACGCAAGTCAGAAAATAAATCCATAATCAAGAATGCCACAATTACCAAAGCCTTTAGATTTTTGCTCCTCCAAACATTGTTTCGAATGCAAACATTTGAGCTATAGCTTTTATATATGTACGTGATACACTTCTTAATTAGCAAATTAATAATAGCAAACTATATGAGATTTGAATCTTGCTTTCTTAGGATTTTGCCTAAGTATGGAAAATCATTAGTTATGCAAATCACACATTAAAATTTATAGTTATTTCAACAAGCTTTTCAGCACATATGCACTTTGTTATGGCTGATGTATGTACCAAATTATATTGAATTGGAAGAGTACATTCTTTGAAAATCATTAAATATGCAAATTACACATTAGGGTTAAAAGTTACATTAACAAGATTTACAAAACATGCGCTCTGTTAACATTGATCAGTCCTAGCTATAAGCCTACAGAGTAATTACCAAAGTTTGTTTGAATTGACAAGACGATGACACACACACACACACACACACACACACACACACACACACACACACACACACACACACACTTTAAAATTATAAGCAAAGGCTGACGTCCGTCCTTTGCGCTGTTCATTTGATGTCTGTATGATGGCACACTAGCTATAGTTCATTTCACTTAGACAAAGTGTAGCAAGACATTGGACTCATTTAGTCATTGGAGTAGAATTCTTTATACTATTACTACGGCTAGACCGACTTAGCCAATCAGAGGCCTTGATTTCGGTTGGCTATATGGAGCCATAACCCACTCTTTCTTAGGGGTGTGACCTATATATCCGCTTGAGCCAATCACGCCGTAGTATAAGTAAGATAGACAACTCGTTCGATAGGGTTATGCGCCAAAACCTCGGCAAGACATTGGATTCATTTAATTATTGGGGTAGAATTCTTTATACTACGGCTAGACTGATTTACATGCATTATTCCGCCAATGGGCAACTCAAAGACAGCTCACAGTCAGCACCTCATCATCTCCGGTTTCCGGGTCACGTTAGGGACATCAAGGACCCGTGAGCCCCGATATCCAAATCCGCATGTATGCATATATCACTTCTATGATGGTTTCAGGCAATAAAAATACACAATGTAAAAGCCGGCGTGCAATCAATGCAAGAGTGTTTCGAATTTCAAAAGATGTCTACAACTTCATAATAACCCCTAAAATAGATTAACATTGAATACGGTATATGGGCATCTGTCGTTTTGTTGTGCTTCATTAGTTGCTTGGGACACAGTATGAATAAATACTAGTACATTAGTGAAAGCAGTACAGCAGAAGGATTCGAGAGTGGTGAAAGAAAACTGTGGTGCAAACTGAGTAAAGCTAAAGCTAAATCGCGTAAGAAAAACTAGGTATATCTGCTTCCCCGTATGATAATGAACAAAGTTGAACTATCAAATGATCATGAAGAGGAAAGGGATGTAAGTATTTGATATCTTTGATAAAAGAACATTAAATTTACTATTTGTCCGTAATGGACAGGATTTGGAAAATATGACGTCACTGTTATCTTGTTTATTTTATAAGTATGTGCTATGTTTCTAATGACTCATTAATGTTATTTGCTTAAAGTTCTGGATGTCCAGCACTCTCGGTTTATAGGTACCGTAGTATGATTTAGTAACAAATGTTATGTTTGTAATATTATTTGTATTGTATCCACGAAGTGTGATTACGAAGACTTCAGTATGTTCCATAAGGCAAACATACATGCTTGCTTCAACCCTAAGATAAGATACTCGTTGCTTACAATACTTCAGATAATTTGATGACACAGGTGTAAAAGAAATAACAGGAAAAAAATATAAAAAAAATTAAATGTGAAGTACACAAACACAATATGCAGAATGTACTGCTCAACTTATAGTGAACATTACAAGATCTCGTTTCATTAGATTGTGATATTTTAAAACAAATTTGACCAAAGACACTTTGGCGGAAAAAACCACATGAAAAAAGAAATAAAGTCTTACCATTTTAACTTTTTTAATGCAGAAATAAGGTTAGGGTCAATGGCTTTAACTAAGATCGTTCGGGTTATCGGAAATGTAAGATTTCTTTTATTTGGCCTAATCAGTGAATGCTAACATTTCTGTCTTCCACATCCTGGCATTCTACAAAATGCAAAAATGGAATACAAATTCAGCGATTCTTTCATTTTCTTTGTGTTTAATTCTGCATCAAAAGGCAATGAGTAGAAAGATGCGTCGTATGAAACTAGCTCTTATAGTTTCATTGGTGCTTGGAGCTTTCTTACTTGTTTCTACTATCGCTAGTGGTGTGGTTGCTTCTGGAAAGTCCAATAGCCAATTAGGTGAAGTGCAAGTTCCACTGAACTCTACCGGTAGGTGTATATTTTAAAAGAAATAAGTTCCTTCTACATAGACATAAACAACCAAGAGAAAAACGTTTTATCACGGCATTTGAACATGAAAACGCAATGTTATAGCCATAAAAATCTACTGGACAAAATGTTACACATCCTAAAGTCCTTCATGTTATGTTTAAAACATATGCTTAAACTTTCACCAACTCAATAGTAATAACTTGATTACGACAGCTGATATTAACCATTTGTTTTTATCAAGGTAAAGTTTGCTAAATCATATGGAATAACATTTAATATAAAAATGTGTTAAGGCAGCCATATGAATGAGAATTGGGCGGGTTTTGTTTAAGATTTTAAACTATTTATGCTAAAAACGTTTAGAAAATGTTTGCTATTGTATGTGCACTAACACACCTTTTGAACAGGTTCGTTTATTCCTTTAAACAAGGACTTTTTATAAAAATTATATTGTTTCGCATTGTTTTTACAGGTAGAAAAAACAACAACAGTAAAGTTGTTCATAAATTCAACATCAATTCTCATCCGTATGGCCACTTTATTTTCCAGTATCAACTATAGTTTATAATTAAAATCCGTGAATTCATCGCTTTGTATATGCAAACATGTGTTGATACTGTGTTTCTTATACTATAGATTAAACTTGTGAATGTTTCATGGGTATATTTCCCGTGAGACGAGAACAAACCTATCCTAGAAGTCATTATACCAATCACGTCAGATATAAAAAAAATAAGATCGTGGAATGATTAATTTTTTGTGAGCAAATATCTGCTGCAGCTATGTCATGTAATTATTGTAGTCGAGAAAAGTGATTAGAATTATGTACGATTACCCTACTGAAAAAGAAAAAGGCGGGAAATATTGATATGCTACTGGTTATTTCGTGTATATAGTTAGACAACGAAGCAAATGATACCACATTGTTTCTCATTTGTTGTAGATAAACAGACATGTCTTTGTTTTAATGGTGGCGAGTGTTCTTTATTTGATGACGAAATACTGTGCAGCTGTGCAGACGGTTACGAGGGGCAATATTGTGAATCAAGTATGAAAATAAAAGCTCGCTATATTTGCAACAAATTGTCGTCTGGCTCTAAAAATCTTCCTATACTTCTTGCTACATAATAACTGTTTGTCTAGATTACTAACATAGCCAACATCTTGTCTGATTTGACGAAAGTTGCCGTACACCTTTTACATTTTATTCCGTCATAACTGACATGCCTATCAAAAATATGCTGTTAAGATGTATATATTGTGGTCAGGATCAGCTAATATAGTGGTAACTGACGTAAGTATCATTAAGATTTCTGTCACGGCAGACGATGAAAAAGCAATAATGGTAAGAACTAGACGTTAAAATGGAGCAAAGTCACTATATAAGGTGTTTGTTCAGCTTAACGATGCTTTGTTTCAAGTCAACTGTATTGCATTGTATTTCTGTACTACTACAATACGACATTGCCAGATATCTAATTCCTGAACAATATCTGTCGCCAGCACTGATCGAGTTAATCAGACCATTGCTAGTCTCTTGTATGGTACGTAGAATTGTTTATCTCTCCCTTACTGTTATAACTAGAGCTCTGCTAGCTTCAAGCACTTTATTCCCTATTGGAAACAACTTTCCAATAGGGAACTTGCAGACCCGCCATGTTGAGTATTGTATCATGGGAAATGTGACAATAAATACTAATCAATTAGTATTGTAAACAATGTTGATACATTATTTGTAGCCACAAATAATCAATTCATAATTACCCTGACCATTGTTGGTGGTTTATTGTATCGGTAGCGCCAGATTAGGTAAGATTAGATTATGATAACCACAGATAATCCCATGGTCCTTTGTGTCTGAGCATGCTCAGTCTGGATTGCAAGTTCCCTATTGAAAAACCAACAATTAAAAGCTTAATTTAAATCCAACTGTTCACACGTGGTTTCCAGCCATTGCAACCATGTTAATTCAATCATGCAAAGGTGGGTATTATAGGTGTGAATTAATTTGATAGGGGTGATTAATTCCTCTTGAAACATTTGGGGATCACAAAAAATGAAAACAGAAAGAAAAGCATTTTAATCCATTCCTCGGGAAAACCAGGGCCTCAAATAGAACGCCATTTCTCATGCTGAGGTTTCATTGAGACAAATTATCCAGGTATATTGGAGCCAAATAAAGGAAATAAACCCCTCTCCGGGTCATATCCGGTTGTGTAAAGTGACGTTTAGAGTGACAACATCTTAAATGTGATGTTTATTTTGCCAATCCCTTTCTCAAGTAAATAAAGAAAATTTTCAAGCTAGTTGAGGAAGTTACCATGGCAATTTATCAAATAAATCATTGTTATTGTCTTTTTAGAAATCAACGAGTGCTTGTCAAATCCCTGTCAAAATGGAGGGATTTGTTTGGATGATGTCAACAAGTTCATATGTTTTTGTGGAGTACCTGAATTTCTGGGCGCAACCTGTGAGCAACGTACGTAAGGGAGCCGTCAGTATTTACAAGGGGGGAGGGCCGGAGGAAATCACACATGGTCTGTTAAGTAAAACATGACCCTCCCCCATTCTCCATTTGTAATATACTGAAAGTTAATCAATATTCCCATTATATGTATACATAAAAATTACATGATTTTGACTGTATTAGATAGCAATATTTGTACATATAAAGTGATAAACATAAAAGACTGGATAGTTACTTTTCTCTTATAATCATACATAATCTAGTTAGTATCTAAAACGTGCTTTCTTTGTTGTGCATACTCTGTCTGATCTGGTCACTTGTAAAAGTTCCATGATATCATCATCATCATCATCATCATCATCATCATCATCATCATCATCATCATCACTGCTACCATTACCATCATATTTTGACAACAACATTCACGGACAGTGTGAATGATAAGGTGAGATGGTACACTCAACAAAATGCATCGTTTTATTAAACAATTTTCTTACAATATACATGTATGTAGTTTTGTTTTTGTAAAAAATAGGAAAACAGGCATATATATGTATCAATTTGTTGTAGGCGACCCGTGCTTCTCTTTGCCATGTCAACATAATGGACAATGTCAGAAGGTTACAGACATCGAGTATACATGTACTTGTGTTGAAGGATATACAGGAACAGAATGTCAAATAGGTATGTTTGAATTCTTTCAAATTTATACAGTTGTGATCATACAAGCCCCATGAGCTTATTTGAAAGGTGCTTACAAACCTAAAGTTGCACTGGATTAAAAAATGAGTTATGTTTGTGTTTGCGCAACCAAGATCGTAAGACTATCCACGTCTTTATCTCAGTGTGTAAGTCATTCTAACTCTATCTCTGTCAGTCAGTCAGTCAGTCAGTCAGTCAGTCAGTCAGTCAGTCTGTCTGTCTGTCTGTCTGTCTGTCTGTCTGTCTGTCTGTCTGTCTGTCTGTCTGTCTGTCTGTCTGTCTGTCTGTATGTATGTATGTATGTATGTATGTATGTATGTATGTATGACTTCTTTAGAAGTGTGTATCTTTAGAAGTATGTTCTATATGAAATAAAGTTATGAACCAGGGTGAGGAGGGTTTACAAGACATTATTCTTTTCCAGATTAATTTTCACTTACTCTTGAATATATATTATTTTTCCTATCATAGATATTGACGAATGTGGTTCTACACCATGTCAACACAGTGGGACTTGCATAGACCAAATAAACTTATACACATGTGATTGTCCTGTTGGTACCGAAGGTTACAACTGTGAAATAGGTGAAAATGAAAATATATGTAGCAAATTTCATTGACATTGATGAAGTGGTCAGTCTTTGAGATATCATGTCCAAAATCAGACAGACAGACAGACAGACAGACAGACAGACAGACAGACAGACAGACAGACAGACAGACTGACTGACTGACTGACTGACAAATAGGTAGATAGATAGACAGACCATATAACAATAACCAAAAAAAAGAAACATACTCTATTCTTGAACAAGTTTTGGATGGAATGCATGGCAATAAAGAAAGTCACAAGGATTGCGTACATTTAATGTTTTCCATCTTATTTTCTTTGGTATGTATAGATATTGATGACTGTGAGGCTACTGATTGCTATGGCGGGACATGCATAGACGAAATTAATGGTTACAAGTGTGACTGTTCTGGCGGTGAGTGTTCTTCTTTACTTTGTCAAACTGTTTAGATATCTTTGTGTATATTGCTATAAGCTAATTATATACGATATTTTCAAAGTAATTCTTTTCATTAAATATAATCCAATCTAATTCGTTTTCTATAGTCGTTATCAACCCATATTTAATATCAAAGATGAAAAATACTACTATCATGGTGATGTGATGTTTGATTAGCAGTTTACTGAATTGCAATGGCTGATTCTGTTGAATAGACAATGCCTATTACGGTGTGTGTTTTCCTCAGTCTACCACGAGGTCTGGCTCAGGTTTGCTTCCACGCTTGAAGCCTGTTGATTTCCAGTAAAACGTAGACAAACATGTAGAAAATAAGAAACCCTTTCACTCTGTTTACACGCAGATGGCGTTTATGAAATGACAGTATGAGCTATGTTATCATCACCCCGAATCATATTTGAGCTGTAATAAATACAATGTGTGCAAATGGCGGAAATGTCAGGCTGGAATTTTCCTTTATAGAAGTTGGTCTAGAAACGACTATTCAAACAATGTAATAAGATTTCTCTTGTTCGTTGTTTCAGATTTGACTAACGTAGCAGAAGGAAAGGTTGCTTACCAACTAAGTAATGAGGATGGTGCTATTGCTGAAAATGCCGTAGACGGCGATACAAACTCTGATTTTGGTGGTGGAAGTTGTAGTCATACACAAGAACATTATGAACCATGGTGGAAGGTGGACTTGGGAGAATTACATTGTATTTCAACGATTTCAGTTGTTAACAGAGATAGCTTAAGTAAGTAATGTTTTTAATTCTTAAATTCTTAAATTTAAAGTCCATTCAGACTGATTTCTACAAGAAAGCAAGAGAAGACACACTTTTTCTTATCATCTATGTATGTACCCAGGTGTATGAAATATAAAGCATGCAGGCTTGCGTCATTGCCTATTTAGGAAAACAACTCATTGTGCAAATGAAATATTATACAAATGTCGACTGGCTTGAGGGCAATAGCATACGTCTGTTCACCGCAAGGGCCTGTCGATCACCTCAACATCACCCTACAATTTTCCGAAGGCGAAGCCCAAGGGAAATAGGTTGATGTTGAGGTGATCGAAAGGTCCGCCGAGGGGGGAACTGACGTACGTATGCTATTGCCCGAACAAGAGGCCAGTCGACATTTGTTTTATAACACGTCTCATTCATACTATTATAATAAACCTGACACTCCTGCATAAAAATTACGTTACATTCCTGCATAAAAATTACGTAGTAGCGTACACAGTTATGTAGGATTATCCTCCACTACAGGCAATACCGTTCCTACTTCCACACAGTATTTTTCTAAAATACTCACAGCATTTTTGATAACACACTTTGTGCGCATAGCATCTTTGTGTGACACCAGTTCTGCAAAATCTTCTTCAGACACTTTCCAAAAACGTGAATTATCGTTTGCTGCCATGGCCATTGACCCGTCTCAATATTTGTCGTCTGCAAGGAAGACGCTTACGCATGCGCAATGGACGGGCAACAGTCCACTCAACTTTTCATTCATGGAACTATTGCCCTTTGGGCCGATAGATCGTCATTTCCCGGGCAACAGTATTCAAATTACGCATACCACGTGACAGGGCATTGACCAATCACCAAGAATCTTGAATTGTACAAATAACTCACTACAATTTGAGGCTTCATAAACAAGAACATTTGCGCGTTGTTCTAACCTCTTTATGTTAGCGTGTTAACCTAAAATAATTAAATATGCAAATGAACCATTCATCTACAAAAACTGAATGCCTGTGATCTTGATGTAATCAATGTATGCACTAAATAACATGAAAGTTGAATATTGCTTTCCTAAGGTCTGGCCAAATTACAAAAAGTCTGACCAAATTTCAAATTATAATGTGACAGGGCCAAAACGCTCACCAAAATCAAAAGCTATATCACAGGTTTCATCAGTGCATCTATTTGATCATAATCTCTGTGTTTACACAGGTCAGTGAAATTTGAAGCTTAATTATCAAAACAAATATTATTCAAACTACTCATCAAAATATAAAGCTACGCCAACTTGCGCCAGGCTTTATAGCACACATGCCCTTTGTATGTGCCAAATTATTAACAAAATATAACGTACACGATTTAACATTTGGTTATATTTTAGCTGAGCAGTTAGTTGGAGCCATAGTTCTGGTAAGTAATAACTTTAAAGTAGCTGGGGCAAAGAGGTGTGGTCAAAAAGTGGATAGTGCTATGGTACTGGATGCAGTGCTGACATTTGAGTGTGATTTAGGAACAACAGGTCGATACGTCACTGTACAGCTGGAAGACAAGTATGGTTCATTGACTCTCTGTGAAGTACAAGCATTTGCTCAAGGTAGGCCGAAAAATATTGAAAACGTAAGAAAACGTTTAACATTATTAAGAAATGGAACGTTTGGTTAATAAGCACCAATAGATGTACTGTATATACTCTGTTGAGATTTGTAAATTTAGAAATACGTGTATACTTCAGACAATAGGCCAATTTCTGTAAGCAAGCAAACAAACAAACAAACAGCAAAAAACATACACACATGTGATAGAGTGAAGATGATTTTGTGTTACTTCTAGCAAGACGAAAGTATGAATTGGTCTTCCAGTTAAAAGTGTTTGAAGACGCGAAATCTCATTGTGAGAGTTTGGGAGCCCATCTTGCCACGATACGAAATGAAGATGAACGGGCCTATGTGGTACACATGATTTTGTATTCTGGACATGATGGTGATACTGGTAAGTATCAGCTAAATGCCCCGTTTGTATAAATCATGTATCATTTGAAGGTAGAATATCAGCCTAACATAGACAACTTATAGTGGTCTGTGTAGTATGTACCTCCGAAACAATTTCCCTGACAATCGAAGTAGTTCTTAGTATCTTTCCAAACTTTGCCAAATGAAAGCTTGTTCATAATCCTTTTGAAATAATGGATTGGATGAATTTGCTACATATGTTTATCAAATGGAGATCAAAGTATATTAGACTCTAAAAAAAAGTAGTAAAGAATGAATTTATTTTAATCGTAAGTTTACAATCCACGCTCATATTCCTACTGGGCTTATATGTAGTATAATGATAAGGAATGATCAGAAGACAATGACTTTGTTAATATACAAAGTCCATGTTAATGTAGAGTCCATGTCCACTTGTAATGACTCTTTGATATGAAAACTATGCAAATCAATTCCCACAAACATTTATGTATATATTTAATTGCATACATTTTTCTTCTATTTCAAAGATTGTTATGGTGAAACCTGATTATCTTGCACAAACAACATCGATAGGTTATTGTTTCAGAGGCGCATAGCATTTTGAACTCACTGGGTTTCTATTCAGTAGTATCATTGCTTGTTTTCACGTTTACGTTTCACACTTGAAAACAGACATTCTTATGATACATGGATTTTAACACGTAAATTAACAGTTTTGAGAACTGATATATGTTTGAACGATCAATTTCGAAGGTAATAAGAACGTGTATTTGACGCCGCAACACGTTGTAATGTATGTCAAAGGTCACGCCTGTCACGGCGCCTGTCAGCAGACTCGGCTTAATAAAAAAATGAAAAAAAAGTTGGAAAAAAAATTGAGAAAAAAAACTTTGACAAAAAATATATTTTGACTTTCAATTATATATAATCCTTAAAAAAATTCTGGTTTGACAAAAATAAAACAATATTCTGAAATAAATGGAAACTTATTTCAATCAAAATAACGTGAACGTGGAATAAAAGTACAGAAACGGTTAAAATTAGTTTGTAAGTACGAAAAATATAAAATAATAATTTTGGCCTGAACGGCTTTCCATACTTTGCAGTCTCTGTACCATACTCTTTTTATAAGCTCTGCATAGTTCATGCATGTCATGTTTAAGTACTAAATCCTACAACAAGCGATAGTGAGGTTTCAGTGGCCATTTTTTAATTTTTTAATTGTAAAATATGCATATACCACTGCACCATAGTGACTGATAATAGGCCACTACCTCTTGCAAATTTAAAACAATTATAACAAATTAAATGTGTCGTCACATTATTTACATTTCGTATACTGTTGTTTCTCAAATGCCAGGTGAATATTATATTGGACTTACTGACGTTGAGACCGAAGGTGTCTTCAAGTATGTGGATGGAACTACTCTTAGCTCTTGGGGTTATACAAACTGGTATTACTATGAGCCAAGTAATTACAATAACAATGAGCATTGTGTTGCAATTCGGTATGTACAAATTATTATGGAAGTCTGTGTGTCTGTGTGTCTGTGTGTGTGTGTGTGTGTGTGTGTGTGTGTGTGTGTGTCAGTCTGTCTGTCTGTCAACCTGGCTGTCTGTCCATCTGGCTGTATGTTCACCTTGCTGTATACACGATATCGCAATATCTATCATTGGGCTGACTGTAATGAAATTTGAATTTTTTGTTTGTAAATCTAAAGATTGCTATGGGAATGTAGAAATATTACTTTAACATAATATTGAAATAGGTAAAATTTAATAAAAATAATACTCGTTTCAACTTCACTTGACTTTTTCTCTATTCCCTTCATGTGTTGTCATTACGACTTTGTATTTCCCACAGGAGTTTGTTTAACTACCTATGGCGCGACGTAGAATGCAGTCTCTTAGCATATTTTATATGCGAGTATGAAGGTACGTAATATTTAAATTTGTGATGAAAGTGTAGTGAATGATTTAGCTAGATATTTTGGTCTGCACTGAATATCAACTGAACTGTAAATACTAAATAGCTTTCGAGAAGTATGATAACATAGTAAGATGTCAACATTGATTTAGTAAATAACCATAAATGCATAAATGTATGAATTGATACACAGTGTCGCAGACATAAACACATCATTTATCTCGTAGGACAGTACAGATATTTGACATTGAATATAACATTGACAACATTAGTCAGAATTATGGTTATCGTGTAAACTAATTCCGATTTTCTTTCACCAATTTCATTTATAGATCCTCAATAAGGAGGTGGTGATAGTTCATGGCGATTTTTCAAGCATTCGTGTTGTTATAGGCAGAAACGTGCTCTGAAACTGATGTGCACCTTTTCCGAAGTGTGTGTGTGTGAAGCTAGTGAAAATAATATCTGATTATGTCATTAACATTAACTTAAGGTAGCAAAAGATGACCGATTGCAAAAAATAAAGCAAATGATAAAAGCACATTCATTCAGTAACTTGTATGCTGCTATATGTTTAATGATAGTATACCTATACTGAGATTTTTTAACATTGTAATTTTACCACACCTAAAATCAGTCATGAACGCCAAGTTTTTAGTGCAACTTAGTAGAACTTAGATATTTTGAAAAGAGCAATTTGTTTGAAAAATTTAGCGATTTTGAGATTTGAGAGATTTTTAGTAACATTTTGTTAATGTAAAGTCAATATCAGATCAGTTTTGTGGGCTTCAGTCTTCATTTCATTCTAGATGTGGTATTATTGTCTGCCCTGGGTGACAATCTTAGTTGTTCACAAGCTGTGGATGGTGACCGAGGTGTTGATAAATCTAGTGACTTGGCATCCATGTGTTTTTGTAGTGATTATGCAGAATGTGGTGACCAGTTAAGCTGTCTGACGACAGTTGAAGATGTGGAACGGACTGTATACTGTATATATTCTTTAGACTAACTTGTTTGTTTTACACTGCGGTTTTATTAGATATGTTATAGACAACATTTTGTTCTTGAGGAGGACAAATATAGCTTCATTTATAAATCCGTGTATGTTATTTGAAAGTACATGTATGTATGTATGTATGTATGTATGTATGTATGTATGTATGTATGTATGTATGTATGCCGGGCACCAATGATTTCAATTAAAATCTATTTCACAACATCAGATTTTAATCAGATAATAAGGTTATATGCTGACCTTAATGTAGCTATCCCGTAGTAGTATTGGATCTTCTGGATCATTCCACGGAGTGTGGAAAAACTCCATAGCATTAATAATGTCTTCATATTTAACCTGACTACAACTGTCGAATTTCCTACTCAATACTTTATACGTTATCTTCTGACGAAATTCTTCCCTAGTCATACCAGCATTGGGATCGGTAATTCCCGCTATGGAGTAATAACAATGGAATCAAACATAGGCTTGCAACTAACACAATACACTACTAGAGCAACATGATGTGATGTATCATCGCAATCATATTAATTCTTACATATTATTCCTCAATATTTTTGTTCGTTCAGCTAAGGGAAATACTCCTCTTACGTCACTCGACTATTTTCCGGCTGAATAAAAGACAAATATTGGGGAATAACGTCATAACTAGGCAAAGCCCGCGAAGGGTAGATTCATTTGTGACTGGCTGCCTGGACCATGGTTGATACACTTGATTTGGGTCATTTTCCAGGGGTATTACCATCAAAATTTATTTTATTGAATGACATCTAATTCTCTGACATGGACGAAAAGTAAAGAAAGTATATACCTATATACGACGCGCATGCGTACTGGTCATTGAGCCGCTACGCGGCAGCTTTGTTACTAGTAACAACAAGGCATGGGTGCGATCTTTTATATTTTGGATTATCTTGTTCACGCATCAACTTTAAAGGACTTTGTAACCCATGCTATGATCGCCTGAGTTTTGGGAGCGAATCATACGCCATGTATTTAACAGGTACATGTATTGAGAGAGATGACTCGTGATACAGATAAAAAGTTCCACAGTTCGGGTATTAAATAGGTTTGTCGTTGAAGTTTAGAATAGCTCAAATTTTGTCGTAAAACTTCTCTTCAGTCAGAAACTGAAAAAAACTTACCACGTGGGTATTAAATTGGTTTGTGTAATTCTCCTCCTCCTCTCTATCTCTCACTCTCTCTCCCTCCCTCCCCCTTCCCTCCCTCCCTCCCTCTCTCTGTCTCTCTCCATTCGTCTGTCCGTCCGACTGTCTGTCTGTCTGTCTGTCTGTCTGTCTGTCTGTCTGTCTGTCTGTCTGTTTGTCATCCTCTGTCTCTCTACTATACGTATATTGTGAATTTTTGGTGAAGAAAAGTTAAAAAGTGCCATTTGATTAACGGAAGCATATTTAGTGAATAAAGGTTCATGTAGCATTTTCAAATTTCGAAACGGTTAACCATTCCCTCAATACTAGTACCGAAAGAGGAAAATGTGCAATAGTCCATTGCCGATACGGGGGCACGAACACGAACACCATGTCTTGGCGATTGTATATCTTATCAAATATATTATTCGTGTTGAAGTAGCAAAAAGTAAAACTTAATTTTGTTTAAATAAAGCGTCTTCTTAGATATTGAATATATGTATGTCATAATCTGTTGATGATAGCACGACACCGTGACTGGGTAGTTCAGCGGAACAATACTTCAGGTTTGACTATTATTTTGTAAAGTGAGCAATTTAATAAATTTGACTTGACGTGTATAACCCACTCTTTCTTAGGGGTGTGACCTATATATCCGTTTGAGCCAATCACGCCGTAGTATAAGTAAGATAGACAACTCGTTCGGTAGGGTTATGTGCCAAAAACACGGGTGCTACCCCCCGTTTATTGGCACATAACCCTCCCGAACTCGTTGACTTTCTATTACATCTACCGTCATGTTCCAATCTTACAAATTGACTGAAAGTGTAGCATGTGCAGTTTCTTGTTTGTTTCTACATTCATTGATTGATTGCATGTAAGATTGCATGTAGCAATCCCATATTACTACCTCGGAAAAATACATGTTGCCAATCGGTTTTACCTTGTCCCGGTCACCTATGGCACATTTACTCTTGTAGCCTCCTTCTAGTCTACCATTACCGCTTGTGACAGAAGAGATTTACAGGCATTATTCCGCCAATGGGCAACTCAGAGACAGCTCACAGTCAACACCTCATCCTCTCCCGTTTCCGGGTCACGTTAGGGACGTCGACATTAAGGACCCCTGGGCGCCGATATCCAAATCCGCATGTATGAATATAGCACTTCCATTATGGGTTCAGGCAATAAACAAATACACAATGTGAAAGCCGGCATGCAATTAATGCAAACATTCAAGAGTGTTTCGAACTTCAAAAGATGTCTAAAACTTCATAATAACAACCCCTTAAAATAGATTAATATTGAAAACTGTTTATGGGCATCTGTCGTTTTGTTCTCCATTAGTTGCTAGGGATACAGTATGAATAAATAATACAGTAGTACATTAGAGTAAGCAGTACAGCAGAAGGAATCGTGAGTGGTGAAAGAAAACTGTGGTGCAAACTGAGTAAAGCTAAATCGCGTAAGAAAAAATAGGTATATCTGCTTCCCCGTATGATAATGAACAAAGTTGAACCATCAAATAATCATGAAGAGGAAAGGGATGTAAGTATTTGATATCTTTGATAAAGAACATTAAATTTACCATTTTTCCGTAATGGACAGGATTTGGAAAATATGACGTTACCGTTATTTTGTTTAAGTATGTGCTATGATTCTAATGATTCATTAATATCATTTGCTTAAAGTTCTGGATGTCCAGCACTCTCGGTTTATAGGTACCGTAGTATGATTTAGTAACAAATGTTCGTAATATTATTTGTGTTGCATACATGAACTGTAAATACAAAGACTTCAGTATGTTTGTTACCGATAACCCTAAGATAAGATACTCATTGCTTCCAATACTTCAGATAATTTGATGACAGAGGTGTAAAAGAAATAAAAGGAAAAATATTATCAAAAATTATATGTGATGTACACAAATACAATATGCAGAATGTACTCCTCAACTTATAGTGAACATTACAAGATCTTGTTTCATTAGATTGTGATATTTTAAAACAAAATTTAACCAAAGACACTTTGGCGGAAAAAAACCACATGAAAATAGAAGTAAAGTCTTACCATTTTAACTTTTTTAATGCAGAAATAAGGTTAGGGTCAATGGCTTTAACTAAGGTCGTTCGGGTTATCGGAAATGTACAACCAACTTCTTTTATTTGGCCTAATCAGTGAATTCTAACATTTCTGTCTTCCACATCCTGGCATTCAACAAAGCGCAAAAAATGAACACAAATTCAGTGATTCTTTCATTTTCTTTGTGTTCAATTCTGCATCAAAAGGCAATGAGTAGAAAGATGCGTCGTATGAAACTAGCTCTTGTAGTTTCATTGGTGCTTGGAGCTTTCTTACTTGTTTCTACTATCGCTAGTGGTGTGGTTGCTTCTGGAAAGTCCAATAGCCCATTAGGTGAAGTGCACTCTACCGGTAGGTGTATATTTTACAAACTATATCGATCAGATAAACAATTAAAAAAATAAGTCACTTCTACATAGACATAAACAACCAAGAGGAAAATGTTTTATCACGGTATTTGAACATGAAAACGCAATGTTATAGCCATAAAAATCTACTGGACAAAATGTTACACATACTAAAGTCCTACATGTTATATATGTTTCAAACATACGCTTAAACTCAGTGGTAATAACTTGAATATGTATTACGACAGATGATATTAACCATGAATACACATTTTGTTTTTAACAAGGTAGTTTGCTAAATGATATGGAATTACATTAAATATAAAAAAATGTGTTAAGGCAGTCATATGAATGAGGATTGGGCGGGTTTTGTTTAAAATTTTAACAATTTATGCTAAAAAACGTACATAAAATGTTTGGTATTGTATGTGCACTAACAAACCTTTTGAACATTTTCATTTTTTTCAAGTTATTCTTTTAAACAGAGACTTTTTATAAAAATTATACTGTTTCACATCGTTTTTACAGGTAGAAAAAAAGAGTAAAGTTGTTCATAAATTCAAAATCAATTCTCATCCGTATGGCCACTTTATTTTCCAGTAACAACTATAGTTTATTTTGATAAAATCCGTGATTTCATCGCATTGTGTATGCAAACATGTGTTAATACTGTGTTTCTTATACTATGGATTAAACTTGTGAATGTTTCATGGGTATATTTCCCGTGATGAGACGAGAACAAACCTATCCTAGAAGTCATTATACCAATCACGTCAGACATAAAAAAAAATGAGATCGTGCAATGATTAATTTTTGTGAGCAAATATCTGCTGCAGCTATGTCTTGTAATTATTGTAGTCGAGAAAAGTGATTAGAATTATGTACGATTACCCTACTGAAAAAGAAAAGGGCGGGAAATATTGATATGCTACTGGTCATTTCGTGTATATAGTTAGACAACGAAGCAAATGATACCATATTGTTTGTCATTTGTTGTAGATAAACAGACATGTCTTTGTTTTAATGGTGGCGAGTGTTCTTTATTTGGTGACGAAATACTGTGCATCTGTGCAGACGGTTATGAGGGGCAATATTGTGAATCAGGTATGAAAATAAAAGCTAGCTGTATTTGCAACAAAAAATCTTCCTAAACTTCTTGCTACATAATAACTGTTTGTTTAGATTACTAGTAACATAGCCAACATCTTGTCTGATTTGACGAAAGTTGACGTACACCTTTTACATTTTAATCCGTCATAACTGACATGCCTACAAAATATGAGTTGAGATGTATATAATGTGGTGACGATCTGCTAAGATAGCTAACTTAATGTTACGAAGATTTCTGTCACGGCAGACGTTGAAAAAAGTAGTAATGCTAAGATATTTTCTAGCCTCTTGTATGGTACGTAGAATTGTTTATCTCTCCCTTACTGGTTATGACAAGAGCTCTGCTAGCTTGAATAACTTTATTCCCTATTGGAAACAACTTTCCAATTGAAAAACCACCAATTAAAAGCTTAATTTAAATACAACTTTTCACACGTGGTTTCCAGCCATTGCAACCATGTTAATTCAATCATACAAAGGTGGGTATTATAGGTGTGAATTAATTTGATAGGGGTGATTAATTCCTCTTGAAACATTTTGGGGATCACAAAAAATGAAAACAGAAAGAAAAGCATTTTAATCCATTCCTCGGGAAAACCAGGGCCTCAAATAGAACGACATTTCTCATGCTGAGGTTGCATTGAGACAAATTATCCAGGTATATTGGAGCCAAATAAAGGAAATAAACCCCTCTCCGGGTCATATCCGGTTGTGTAAAGTGACGTTTAGAGTGACAACATCTTAAATGTGATGTTTATTTTGCCAATCCCTTTCTCAAGTAAATAAAGAAAATTTTCAAGCTAGTTGAGGAAGTTACCATGGCAATTTATCAAATAAATCATTGTTATTGTCTTTTTAGAAATCAACGAGTGTTTGTCAAATCCCTGTCAAAATGGAGGGATTTGTTTGGATGATGTCAACAAGTTCATATGTTCTTGTGGAGTACATGAATTTCTGGGCGCAACCTGTGAGCAACGTACGTAAGGGAGCCGTCAGTATTTACAAGGGGGGAGGGCCGGAGGAAATCACACATGGTCTGTTAAGTAAAACATGACCCTCCCTCATTCTCCATTTGTAATATACTGAAAGTTAATCAATATTCCCATTATATGTATACATAAAAATTACATGATTTTGACTGTATTAGCAATATTTGTACATATAAAGTGATAAACATAAAAGACTGGATAGTTACTTTTCTCTTATAATCATACATAATCTAGTTAGTATCTAAAACGTGTTTTCTTTGTTGTGCATACTCTGTCTGATCTGGTCACTTGTAAAAGTTCCATGATATCATCATCATCATCATCATCATCACATCATCATCATCATCATCATCATCATCATCATCATCATCATCATCATCATCACTGCTACCATTACCATCATATTTTGACAACAACATTCACGGACAGTGTAAATGATAAGGTGAGATGGTACACTCAACAAAATGCATCGTTTTATTAAACAATTTTCTTACAATATACATGTATGTAGTTTTGTTTTTGTAAAAAATAGGAAAACAGGCATATATATGTATCAATTTGTTGTAGGCGACCCGTGCTTCTCTTTGCCGTGTCAACATAATAGACAATGTCAGAAGGTTACAGACATCGAGTATACATGTACTTGTGTTGAAGGATATACAGGAACAGAATGTCAAATAGGTATGTTTGAATTCTTTCAAATTTATACAGTTGTGATCATACAAGCCCCATGAGCTTATTTGAAAGGTGTTTACAAACCTAAAGTTGCACTGGATTAAAAAATGAGTTATGTTTGTGTTTGCGCAGCCAAGATCGTAAGACTATCCACGTCTTTATCTCAGTGTGTAAGTCATTCTAACTCTGTCTGTCTGTCAGTCAGTCAGTCAGTCAGTCAGTCAGTCAGTCAGTCAGTCAGTCAGTCTGTCTGTCTGTCTGTCTGTCTGTCTGTCTGTCTGTCTGTCTGTCTGTCTGTCTGTCTGTCTGTCTGTATGTATGTATGTATGTATGTATGTTTGTATGTATGTATGTATGTATGTATGTATGTATGTATGTATGTATGTATGTATGTATGACTTCTTTAGAAGTGTGTATCTTTAGAAGTATGTTCTATATGAAATAAAGTTATGAACCTGGTGAGGAGGGTTTACAAGACATTATTCTTTTCCAGATTAATTTTCACTTACTCTTGAATATATATTATTTTTCCTATCATAGATATTGACGAATGTGGTTCTACACCATGTCAACACAGTGGGACTTGCATAGACCAAATAAACTTATACACATGTGATTGTCCTGTTGGTACCGAAGGTTACAACTGTGAAATAGGTGAAAATGAAAATATATGTAGCAAATTTCATTGACATTGATGAAGTGGTCAGTCTTTGAGATATCATGTCCAAAATCAGACAGACAGACAGACAGACAGACAGACAGACAGACAGACAGACAGACAGACTGACTGACTGACTGACAAATAGGCAGATAGATAGACAGACCATATAACAATAACCAAAAAAAAGAAACATACTCTATTCTTGAACAAGTTTTGGATGGAATGCATGGCAATAAAGAAAGTCACAAGGATTGCGTACATTTAATGTTTTGCATCTTATTTTCTTTGATATGTATAGATATTGATGACTGTGAGGCTACTGATTGCTATGGCGGGACATGCATAGACGAAATTAATGGTTACAAGTGTGACTGTTCTGGCGGTGAGTGTTCTTCTTTACTTTGTCAAACTGTTTAGATATCTTTGTGTATATTGCTATAAGCTAATTATATACGATATTTTCAAAGTAATTCTTTTCATTAAATATAATCCAATCTAATTCGTTTTCTATAGTCGTTATCAACCCATATTTAATATCAAAGATGAAAAATACTACTATCATGGTGATGTGATGTTTGATTAGCAGTTTACTGAATTGCAATGGCTGATTCTGTTGAATAGACAATGCCTATTACGGTGTGTGTTTTCCTCAGTCTACCACGAGGTCTGGCTCAGGTTTGCTTTCACGCTTGAAGCCTGTTGATTTCCAGTAAAACGTAGACAAACATGTAGAAAATAAGAAACCATTTCACTCTGTTTACGCGCAGATGGCGTTTATGAAATGACAGTATGAGCTATGTTATCATCACCCCGAATCATATATGAGCTGTAATAAATACAATGTGTGCAAATGGCGGAAATGACAGGCTGGAATTTTCCTTTATAGAAGTTGGTCTAGAAACGACTATTCAAACAATGTAATAAGATTTCTCTTGTTCGTTGTTTCAGATTTGGCTAACGTAGCAGAAGGAAAGGTTGCTTACCAACTAAGTAATGAGGCTGTTGCTGTTGCTACAGATGCCGTAGACGGCGACACAAACTCATATTTTGGTAGTGGAAGTTGTAGTCGTACACAAGAACATTATGAACCATGGTGGAAGGTGGACTTGGGAGAATTACATTGTATTTCAACGATTTCAGTTGTTAACAGAGATAGCTTAAGTAAGTAATTTTTTTAATTCTTAAATTCTTAAATTTAAAGTCCATTCAGACTGATTTCTACAAGAAAGCAAGAGAAGACACACTTTTTGTTATCATCTATGTATGTACCAAGGTGTATGAAATATAAAGCATGCAGGCTTGCGTCATTGCCTATTTAGGAAAACAACTCATTGTGCAAATGAAATACATATATTATACAAATGTCGACTGGCCTCTTGTTCGAGCAATAGCATACGTCTGTTCACCGCAAGGGCCTGTCGATCACCTCAACATCAACCTATTTCCCGAGGGTGAAGCCCAAGGGAAATAGGTTGATGTTGAGGTGATCGACAGGCCCGAGGGGGGAACTGACGTATGATATTGCCCGAACAAGAGGCCAGTCGACATTTGTTTTATAACACGTCTCATTCATACTATTATAATAAACCTGACACTCCTGCATAAAAATTACGTTACACTCCTGCATAAAAATTACGTAGTAGCGTACACAGTTATGTGGGATTATCCTCCACTACAGGCAATACCGTTCCTACTTCCATACAGTATTTTTCTAAAATACTCACAGCATTTTTGATAACACACTTTGTGCGCTTAGCATCTTTGTGTGACACCAGTTTTGCAAGATCTTCTTCAGACACTTTCCAAAAACGTGAATTATCGTTTGCTGCCATGGCCATTGACCCGTCTCAATATTTGTCGTCTGCATGGAAGACACTTACGCATGCGCAACAGTCATCTCGACTTTACATTCATGGAACTATTGCCCTATGGGGCAATAGATCGTCATTTCCCGGGCAACAGTATTCAAATTACGCATACCACGTGACAGGGCATTGACCAATCGCAACACGACTCACGCAGATGATGTGTTATAAACGTAATTATATGAAATTCGAAACTTGCATTCTTTAGTTATTGCCAAACCTCCAAGAATCTTGAATTGTACAAATAACTCACTACAATTTGAGGCTTCATAAACAAGAACATTTGCGCGTTGTTCTAACCTCTGTGTGTTAGCATGTTAACCTAACATAATTAAATATGCAAATGAACCATTCATCTACAAAAACTGAATGCCTGTGATCTTGATGTAATCAATGTATGCACTAAATAACATGGAAGTTGAATATTGCTTTCCTAAGGTCTGGCCAAATTACAAAAGGTCTGACCAAATTACAAATTATAATGTGACAGGGCCAAAACGCTCACCAAAATCAAAAGCTATATCACAGGTTTCATCAGTGCATCTATTTGATCATAATCTCTGTGTTTACTCAGGTCAGTGAAATTTGAAGCTTAATTATAAAAAAAATATTATTCAAAGTACTCATCAAAATATAAAGCTACGCCAACTTGCGCCAGGCTTTATAGCACACATGCCCTTTGTATGTGCCAAATTGTTAACAAAATATAACGTACAAGTGATACGATTTAACAATTGGTTATATTTTAGCTGAGCAGTTAGTTGGAGCCATAGTTTTGGTAAGTAATACCCGTAAAGTAGCTGGGGCAAAGAGATGTGGTCAAAAAGTGGATAGTACTATGGTACTGGATGCAGTGCTGACATTTGAGTGTGATTTAGGAACAACAGGTCGATACGTCACTATACAGCTGGAAGACAAGTTTGGTTCATTGACTCTCTGTGAAGTACAAGTATTTGCTCAAGGTAGGCCTAAAAATATTGAAAACGTAAGAAAACGTTTAAAATTATTTTAAAAAGGAACTTTTGGTTAATAAGCACCCGCAGATGTACTGTATATACTATGTTGAAATTTGTAAATTTAGACATACGTGTATACTTCAGACCATAGGTCAATTTCCATAAGCAAACAAACAAACAGCAAAAAACATACACAAATGTGATAAAGTGAAGATGATTTTGTGTTACTTCTAGCAAGGCGAAAGTATCAATTGGTCTCCCAGTTCAAAGTATTTGAAGACGCGAAATCTCACTGTGAGAGTTTGGGAGCCCATCTTGCCACGATACGAAATGAAGAGGAACATTCCTACGTGGTACACATGATTTTGTATTCTGGACAATCTATTAGTGATACTGGTAAGTATCAGCTAAATGCCCCGTTTGTATAAATCATCTATCATTTGAAGGTAGAATATCAGCCTAACATAGAAAACTTATAGTGGTCTGAGTAGCATGTACCTCCGAAACAATTTCCCTGACAATCGAAGTAGTTCTTAGTATCTTTCCAAACTTTGCCAAATAAAAGCTTGTTCATAATCCTTTTGAAATAATGGATTGGACGAATTTGCTACATATGTTTATCAAATGGAGATCAAAGTATATTAGACTCTAAAAAAAGTAGTAAAGAATGAATTTATTTTAATCGTAAGTTTACAATCCACGCTCATATTCCTACTGGACTTAAATGTAGTATAATGATGAGGAATGATCAGATGACAATGACTTTGTTAATATACAAAGTCCATGTCAATGTAGAGTCCATGTCCACTTGTAATGTCTCCTTGATATGAAAACTATGCAAATCAATTCCCACAAACATTGGTGTATATATTTAATTGCATAATTTTTGCTTCTATTTCAAAGATTTTTATGGTGAAACCTGATTATCTTGCACAAACAACATCAATAGATTATTATTTCAGAGGCGCATAGCATTTTGAACTCACTGAATTTCTATTCGGTAGTATCATTGCTTGTTTTCACGTTTTTTATGAAGAAAGTGCTTGAAAACAGACATTCTTATTATACATGGATTTTACCAGTCCGTTTCAAGTAAACATTCATCGGCTATGTTTGATACAACCATGTAAAGACCAATAAGAAACTGTATCACAATTCATGTCTGCATGATGCCAGTGAAATAAACCATAAACGTACTACAACTAGACGCAGACACTCGGGTGCCAGTGATTACACAAAATGTCGCAAGAAACTGTATTCAATCATTAGTGCTATCTTGAAGTAAGTGTAGCATATGTATAGTAAGAGCCACTGAACGGGAACTTGAAACAGGCGTTTATTCTCGTAGTTGAACCTGTCGGTCGCAATATACACAATACTTTTTCACACGATACAAAAACCAGGGCACACTACAAACAGTTTTTAATACTATAAATGCATGTCTTGTAACACAGAGGAACCATTTAAAACATGTCGAGGACATGGTTTGAAAAGATAGCAAAGGAAATCATAAATAAATTGTAATCTGTTGATGATGGAATGGAAAAATGGAAAAATGGAAATGGAAAAGAAACCGGAGATCTTGGTCTTTGCAGTCTCTGTACCATACTCTTTTTATAAGCTCTGCATAGTTCATGCATGTCATGTTTATAAGTACTAAATCCTACAACAAGCGATAGTGAGGTTTCAGTGGCCATTTTTGAATTGTAAAATATGCATATACCACTGCACCATAGTGACTGATAATAGACCACTACCTCTTGCGAATTTATAACAATTAAATGTGTCGTCCCATTATTTACATTTCGTATACTGTTGTTTCTGAAATGCCAGGTGACTGGTATATTGGTCTTACTGACGTTGAGAACGAAGGTGTCTTCAAGTATGTGGATGGAACTACTCTTAGCTCTTGGGGTTATACAAACTGGTATGACTATGAGCCAAATAATGACAATAACAATGAGCATTGTGTTTCAATTCGGTATGTATAAATTATTATGTGTGTGTGTGTGTGTGTGTGTCTGTCTGTCTGTCTGTCCACCTGGCTGTCTGTCCACCTTGCTGTATACACGATATCCCAATATCTATCAATGGGCTGATTGTAATGAAATTTGAAATTTCTGTTTGTAAATCTAAAGATTGCTATGGGCATGTAGAAATATTACTTTAACATAATATTGAAATAGGTAAAATTTAATAAAAATAATACTCGTTTCAACTTCACTTGACTTTTTCTCTATTCCCTTCATGTGTTGTCATTACGACTTTGTATTTCCCTCAGGAAGATAAATGAATACCTATGGAACGACTTAGAATGTAGTATCTCAGCATATTTTGTATGCGAGTATGAAGGTACGTAATATGTAAATTTATGATGAATGTAGTGAATGATTTAGCTAGATATTTTGCTTAAGAAATAAGAGTGGTCTGCATTATCAATTGAACTGTAAATACTAGCTTTCGAGAAGTATGATAACATGGTAAGATGTCAACATTAATTTAGTAAACCGTAAATGCATAAATGTATGAATTAATACAGTGACGCAGACATACACACATCATTTATTTCATAGAACAGTACAGATGTTTGACATTGAATATAACATTGACAACGTTGGTTAGAATCATGGTTACCATGTAAACTAATTCCGATTTTCTTTCACCAATTTCATTTATAGATCCTCAATAAGGAGGTGGGGTGGTGATATTTCATGGCGATTTTTCAAGCGTTCGTGTTGTTGTAGGCAGATACGTGCTCTGAAACTGATGTGCACCTTTTTCGAATTACGTGTGTGTGTGTGTGTGTGTGTGTGTGTGTGTGTGAAGCTAGTGAAAATAATATTTGATTATGTCATTAACATGAACTATTGACAGGCTAAATGTAGATTTTATAATTAAGATAGCAAAAGATGACCGATTGCAAAAAGAAAATGATAAAAGCACATTCATTTGGTAACTTGTATGCTGTTATATGTTTAACGATAGTATACCTATACTGAGATTTTTTAACATTGTAATTTTACCACACCTAAAATCAGTCATGAACGCCAAGTTTTTAGTGCAACTTAGTAGAACTTAGATATTTTGAAAAGAGCAATTGTTTAAAAAATTTAGCGATTTTGAGATTTGAGAGATTTTTAGTAACATTTTGTTAATGTAAAGTCAATATCAGATCAGTTTTGTGGGCTTCAGTATCCGTTTCATTCTAGATGTGGTATTATTGTCTGCCCTGGGTGACAATCTTAGTTGTTCACTAGCTGTGGATGGTGACCGAGGTGTTGATAAATCTAGTGGCTTGGCATCAATGTGTTTTTGTAGTGGTTATGCAGAATGTGGTGACCAGTTAAGCTGTCTGACCACAGTTGAAGATGTGGACCGGACTGTATACTGTATATATTCTTTAGACTAACTTGTTAGTTTTACACTACGGTTTTATTAGATATGTTACAGACAACATTTTGTTCTTGGGGAGAGCAAATATAGCTTCATTTATAAATCAGTGTATGTTATAGTGGTGCTGGTGTGTCGTTATTGTTGACAACCATTCTATGTCAGACATAAACCCTTTACAATACATACAGTTAACTGCTTTTTACACATTTCCACCTGCACACAAAATAATCAAAAATGCCAACAACGAGTGAATATAAATCGCACCACAAACAGTTGGATATGAAACAAGGTTGATGTGGCAGTGCCAGTAGTGATACCATCGTATTTTAGAGCAACATCAGTATTAAACTCTTTCATTTTTGTTATATTTGTCTTGGTTGATAAAATGAAATTGACATTTACATGAAGACATATCTCTGTTATTCTTAAATCTATATTGAATGTATTGAAGATTTCGTTTCAAATTTTGTCCCACATCGGGAAGAAAAGTGTTGCTATTTGTTGGCGACAGTGTTGTAAATAACGCCTCAAAAATTGTGTTCTTTGTCAAAGATAACATCAGCTTTTTCTGGTATTGAAAGTGTTTAGTCTAACCTTGATTGATTACAACTTTGGTGATACAATGTTGCAGTTTCACTTAGACAATTACTATATACTCGTGAAGAGACATCTAAGTCCTTGGTTCTCATTGAGTGGCGTTTTCAAAGGTAACAAATCGACAGTTGGCTCAATTATATATAATGATGTTGCGTTGCCGTAGACTATCGCAACGTTTGTGTTTATAAAGTCTAATCTCGGTCGTATCAGCTAATCAGTGTATTTTGGAGGTGTTCACACCGGGTGTTAACATTATTAAACATCGGATCGATTTGCATGTCACGATGGTTATGGGAAATTCCTAAAGAATTTTTTTATAATTCACCCCCCCCCCCCCCTCTTTCCCTATATAGATTGTTCTGTAATACAATTGTGTTTTTGGGTTGACCATTACAACGGTAGATTGTGCTACATATATCGAAACGATTTCATACGTCAACAAATTGGTGCTAAATCTAATCAAAGTCTGGAAATAAGTCTACATCACCAGCCAATGTTATTTTAGGGTTTCATTTTTATATACAATTTGTCTATCTTGTCGTCACAGCAAGAAAAAGAATAACTTTTTTTCTCAATATCGGATTTTTGTTGTGGTGAGTTGGCAATTACAATTGCAACCTGACACTGAAGTCGCGACTCAAACAAAAATGTTACTAGCACTACTACATTGCATCGTTTGACTTTGCTGTTTTCGTCATTTGTTGATAAAGCCACGTGCACGTGTCACAGTTTGGGTGCTGCAAAGTTGCATTTCACAGCATATTCACTACCGCAAAAGCCAGTACCAAAATTACCATCGGGTCATATCGATGTGTCACGGCCGAATCAACAATGTCGTTTGGTTCTTCATGAGTCGGGTCAACCTGTTCTACACAATCGCAACAAAGATTGGAAGCAGATTGTTCAACCTTTGGATCGTAGTCATACCAGTAGTTGACAATATGAAAGTCAAAATCGTGCCTCATTTTGCTCTCTGTGTTGATGTGGAATACGCCTTTATCAGAAGCACTGTAATTAGTCCATCGTCCATCCACTCCAGGAAGTAAATGACCCTCCGGGGTTGGATCACTGAAATGGAAAACAAATTAGCATAAATAAAAGAAGAATTGCCCCCTTCCTCCTTCCACAAAGCAATTTTTCCCCGAAGCACACCATCACTGAAATTGCGTTTGAAAGTACAAAAAGGGAGATTCGGTGTTTTCCGGCTGAATGAAGACATGTTCTGGAATTATAGTAATTTCCCGCGTAAGCATAATTTATGCTGAAAATTGGGAAAATAACGTCCAACTTGGCTTGCGTATAGTATAATCATGGATGTATCAGGAGATACAGCCATGGTGTAGTCGATATCACTGTCTTCCATCACAGAGGAACGGGGTATAATAAAGGTATTCATATTTAAACAGCATACGAAATATTTGAAACTCACCCATATTTGGCAAAGTTGCCCCAAAGTGACATCATAACATCACTTATTGTTGCGTCTTCTTCTGTGAAGTTTCGTCCTGTTGGTCGGTCCCTTCCCGGGGGTAGGGGTAAATGTAGCTCAGGTGGGTCGTCAAATTTATAGGGCCTCCCGAAAACAAAGAACAGGTCTTCGACATGTGGAACGGCTGATAAAAAAGAAAACAGGATACCTTTCTTGGGAATACTTTAACTTAAAAATCTTAGTATTAATACAGCGAATCAATAGCCGTTCTAGGGGAAAAAGATAACTTAAAGAAACAACTTTCATTCGGACATCAAGCTATCTTAATTTCAAGTGTCGTTTGTCATTGTTTTCTCATACACCCATACTCCAAGAAAAATGTATGTATATTGAAGAGAGAGAGAGAGAGAGAGAGAGAGAGAGAGAGAGAGAGAGAGAGAGAGAGAGAGAGAGAGAGAGAGAGAGAGAGAGAGAGGGAGGGAGGGAGGGAGGGAGGGAGGGAGGGAGGGAGGGAGGGAGGGAGGGAGGGAGGGAGGGAGAGAGAGAGAGAGAGAGAGAGAGAGAGAGAGAGAGAGAGAGAGAGAGAGAGAGAGAGAGAGAGAGAGAGAGAGAGAGAGAGAGAGAGAGAGAGAGAGAGAGAGAGAGAGAGAGTGGATGGGTGTATGTAATGTATATATGTACGGATGGATGGATGTTAGGATTGTATGTATGTATGTATGTATGTATGTATGGATGTATGGATGTGTGTGCGTTATTCTTTAGCTCTTGTTACACTTTCATTTGCTTACATTGCACCACAAACCAAATTAAAATAACTTGAAATGTTTCTTTTTTATCTGTCGCCATCTTGCAACATTACATACCTACATAATCAGCATACGGTGCACTTTTCGACTCGAAATCAAACTCGTACATATACTTTGGTGTTTCACTGTCCCCCAACATATGCATGAGAAAGTAGTGAATTCCCGATGCAAAAAGCTCATCCGACTCGAGCTGGTATATAAAATAGAGATACGACAAGGTTCAATATTACAGGTACTGTGATTACACTCTGATATAATTATTCCACTTAGCCTCACTTACATTACTATTTCCGACGCAATATATATATATAAGCTTTTATTGGTTAATCAATATTTCAATGTTTCATAATTAATATACACGTTAAGACATTTTATGACTTCATTTGTATTTCATCATTTCTATTAACAACTTTGTGTTACTGATATAATTATATCAGTTGTGTTCACGTGTAAACGATATAATCAGCCACCTTCTTTTTGTATAACATTTTCACTGCACAGATTCTCGATCATTACTCCTTTGTGTGGCCAAGCCATATGCATAATCCACATGGTAGTTTATATTTCATGCATTAAAACATGGAAACGCATTGCTCGTCGTTTTTTACCGTCATGAAGTTTCAAGACACTTTAATAATACCATTATGTGATATTATTTATGATACATGCATATATATATATATATATATATATATATATATATATATATATATATATATATATATATATATATATATATATATATATATATATTTGGTAGTACTGGAACTCGTCGTTACAGTACTACCAAAACTATTACGCTCTGCCACTGCGGTATAGAGCACTGTCTTAACAGATTGAAACTCACCGAGTTATATTTATATATATATATATATATATATATATATATATATATATATATATATATATATATATATATATATATATATATATGTGTGTGTGTGTGTGTGTGTGTGTGTGTGTGTTTGTGTGTGTGTAAATATATACATACATGTGTACGTACGTACGTACATACTTACACATACACATCCACCCACCAATCCATCCACACAGACACACACATACACACTATTTTCAGACATACATACATACATACATACATACATACATACATACGTACATACTCACACACACCCATCCATCCACACAGACACACACATACACACTATTTACACACACACACACACACACACACACACATACATACATACATACATGCATGCATGCATGCATGCATGCACGCATGCACGCACGCACGCACACACGCACGCACGCACGCACACACACACACACACACACACACATACATACATACATACATACATACATACATACATACATACATACATGCATGCATGCATGCCGGGCACCAATGATTTCAATTAAAATCTCTTTCACAACATCAGATTTTTATCAGATAATAAGGTTATATGCTGACCTTAATGTAGCTATCCCGTAGTAGTATTGGATGTTCTGGATCATTCCACGGAGTGTGGAAAAACTCCATAGCATTAATAATGTCCTCATATTTAACCTGACTACAACTGTCGAATTTCCTACTCAATACTTTATACGTTATCTTCTGACGAAATTCTTCCCTAGTCATACCAGCATTGGGATCGGTAATTCCCGCTATGGAGTAATAACAATGGAATCAAACATAGGCTTGCAACAAACACAATACACTACTAGAGCAACATGATGTAATGTATCATCGCAATCATATTGAGTCTTACATATTATTTAAACAATAATGTACGCCCTCCCAGCCCATAATGGACGAAAGCAAACTTTGAACGACAGGAGGGAGGGTGACCATGCAATACTAAATTATATTTTTGTCATGTACACTTTCCCAGTCTAAGTTCTGTCATTCTTTTTGGTGAAAATAAAAATGAGTTACATAATGGGCGAGGCGACAGCCGAGCCCATTATGGAGTGCAAAGTTTGCTTGAGTCCATTATGGACTGGGAGGGCATACATTATTGTTATTATTTTATAGTTTTGCCAATTCCAGTGAATTTGTAGACCGAGAAACGCAAAACAACGTATAATATACATAGCGCTGAACATCGTCTGCCATGTTCGGCCCGGAAGCTGAATACTAATCATAGCGACACACGTACGTACATAAGCTTGTATTGTTATGCTCGTTCCGGGCCGCGATGCCCAATAACGGAGTACATTATCAGTAATAATGTACAGCGATGACGTCACAAAATTCACTGGAATTGGTAATGCTATAATATAATCCCCAATACTTTTGTTCGTTCAGCTAAGGGAAATACTCCTCTTACGTCACACGACTATTTTCCGGCTGAATAAAAGACAAATATTGGGGAATAACATAATTATACCAGCGACAATAATATCAACGGGAAATCGACGAGGAAAGTAACGACAATGTTTAGAGTCCTGACTCATATTGAGAACACAACAGAACCAGTGACGTATAAATGCGATGACCTGACACATAGACGCGCGTTCTCGTGACGTAGAATGGCAAGGGTATATAAATTCCATATTTTTTGTTCAACTTTGCTCGTTCTTGGTAAAATCTGTGGGAATCAATCGGATATAAATATTGGATATACATAGCTTAACATACTGACCGAGTATATATGTTTATGTTTTGATCTTTAGCCGTCTGGTTAATAATTATGATATATATGTATATGCAATCTGATTAAAATCCGATGTGGTGAAAGTGGCTAGATGTCCTTATTTACCTCTATTCATCGTGTTGTGGCGTTTGTTTTGTTCGGAGTGATCGCCGCCTTCCCACGGCAATCACCCCGAACAAAACAAACGTCACAACACGATGAATAGAGGTAAATAAGGACATCCAGCCGCTTTCACCACATCGGATTTTAATCAGATTGATGTATATGTAGCCGTGATGTATAGGACGCCCCCACAGCTTGTTTATTTCTATGCCTTTGTTTTCTTTATTTTCATTTATGCATTCTTATTTATATTATCAACCTATCAGTTGCGAGCTGTCCACATGTATGAGTTCCTTGTGGGTCTATAACTTTAGGATGTACTGTGTTGTACGTGTCACTTCCACGTCGGCAGTCAGTCACTTTACAATGGTCCCGTAATATACATCAACCTCAAATAGTGGTAAATGTAAGCAGTTTGTCGACAGTTGCTCTATGTCGTAAGTACGCGAGAGTTTTGTATACACCATGGTCAATATTAATGTTGCTGTAGTAATGGTATAAAGTCGTCCACCAGCTAAATACAATTCCTAAGGAGGAAGCTGAAGGCATGGTCCACACAGGAACCATCGTAACGTAAGCGAGTACCACCTGGTATGAAGTTGTCCATCAGCTGAAAACAAGTCCGTGGGAAGAAGCTGGCCAGGGAGACGTGGTCCGAATAGGAACCGTCGTAATGTAACCGAGTCTCTCGAAGACATCGTCGGCACAGGAACCGTCGTAGTGTAACCGCGAGTCTCTACAAAACTTTATATTTCCAATTTACTCATTCAACGACTCAACTGTATTGTACATGGGAAACGGTAGAACACTAATGCAGGGACTGGAGTATTCAAGACTGTTAGGAACTTGAAACCACTACTGAGTGTTGGTGCAATGTAATGTGCAAGACTCCGTCGACTATTCGTTCTCGTAGTGTTTTATGGTTGTCCATTGTGTGTGCGTGACATTATCGTCTGTACGTAGGATTTTCATCTTTGTTAACTTCTTGCTGTAGGCGTGTAACTCATATTGTATTGAACTTCATTGAAGAATTGTCGTACCTTATCTCATTGTTCCCGTTCGAATTGTCATGTTGCTTGTTGCTGAAAGCTGTTTCACGCGTACTGACTTCTAACAATTTCAAGTACATTCGGGTATAATTCTGTTTGATATTCGATTAGGACTATACCACAAGGATTTACTAGTTACTTATTCGTCTGTGCATAAATTAACGCGATTCGCGACAGCCATCTTGAATGAACTTCTTCATTTTGTTTTGTCGAACTCTTTCGTTTACTTTTGGTGTAATAGATTATTATAGAAGTGACATTTTGTATCAATACTTTATAATTCGCATACAAATTCTTCACACTATTCGAGTAATTTCAGTAGTTTGTTTACACTTTCTTTAACTTGCAATTAATTATTGATATTATTTATTTATTTAGATTTAAATTATATTGTATTGATTGAACATAAGTCTCATGGCCTGCTTAATTAGAACCCGAGTCCCCACGACTGCATAAGTCATAGCGACAATCCCGAGATATCTTTGAAGCTTACATATATATATTTGAAGTGACATGTGGACTTTTTACACCCCTCCCCCACCCCCAACAATCCCTTCTGACGTACCAACTGAAACCTGCACCCATTCACTACTCGTATAGCCAGCCATTACTGGAACTTTGTAATAGTTTCCATTCTTCATCATCACAAACGGATCTTCGGGCAAAAAGTTTCCTGGTCCATCCACTGTTGGTAACCAAGCTTCTTCATCATAGTCTATCTATTTAGAAAATTATACAAGCATTTTTACGGTAATAGCAGATGTTTTAAGTAACAATTAAATAAATAAATACATTTTAAAACAAATAAACAATACTTAAATAAATAAATAAATAAACCCTGCTTACGTTGTGCAAGTTATTATAATTTGAAAATGTAAGACAAGACATAACATACTATGAATTGCACTTCCCGTGCCTTTCTGAATTTCAATCAGAAAAAGCAAAGCAACATATATAACCCTTGTTTAGATTTCTTATACCGTCTGTTTCAAATTACTGTACGTTCACTGGCTCTGTTTCCGACGACCACTCACAGAGCAATAACAAAGAGCATATTCTAAGTGCAGATAGCAAGTTATTAGATAGATAACAATGTTCTTGCTACATTTTTTCTATTGTAAAATAAACCATTTAAAAGTACTGCAACTAGGTGGAGACACGCTAGCGCCAATGTTTTGATGTCTTCATGATATCTGCAATTAGTCAGGGAGGAAGGGAGAGAGGGAGGGAGTGAAAGATAGAGAAAATAACACGCACCGTATGCCAACATTCTAGAATTGTTCAGCAAGGTAGAAATTCAGAAATCGTGCTTTTGTTTCCCTTTAACCTACCAATGGTGCAGCCATATACGTTAGGTTGTATGCGTCTTTAGTGCGAAGACAGTCAACCAGTGCAGATGATGGAGATGTTGGACAATCCATACTAACTGCTAATTCTTGGGCTATATCTTTTGGACTGTGAGGTGGCAACTTGACTGCCCATCTGTTTAGTGGTGACCCACTCTCAAGAATGGCTTTATGAAACAATCCTGAAAAGAAATTTCAAGAACACAGTCTTTAACTTGTAGGTATCTTTCACCATTCGTTTTATACTTTTACTACTTGCTAGCTGAAAGAAGTCTAAGTCACTGCAACCGTATTATATGTGAAATCTGTTGTTTTTATTCGTATAACTTAACCCCAAATCAAGTAAAAGGAACTGCAGACTCGTTATTTTGGACCTAATAAAAAAATAGTTTGGTTCCGGTTACCCGATTTCACCTAGTTTCCCACGCCGACCCATTTTTTAACGTATTCAAGAAACATAAACCCCAACAGAATCGCGAAAATTGTGAAGTCTCGCAAATATATATATATATAACTCGGTGAGTATCAATCTGCTAAGACAGTGCTCTATACCACAGTGGCAGAGCGCAATAGTTTTGGTCGTTCTGGAACTCTTTCTCGGTTGTAACTCGGAGTTTCACGCATTGTGCAATCATCAGACAACAGACAACTGTTGTCTGATGATCGCACTATGCGTGAAACTCTGAGTTATAACCAGGAAAGAGTTCTTGAACTAACAAATATATATACATATATATTACACACACACACACACACACAGACATGCATATATAATTTATTAAGTATTTGACATATTTGTTGTAAGCAAAACAGCCATAAGGCTACGCCCAAATGTTAATGTAAAACAGCAAATTAAGCTCAGTGTTACAAATACCGGTATGTTTAGTCACTGCGTGACTTCGAAGTAAAAATTTCATTAGATATATCGTTACAGCAGGAGGAATGATACGCAATGGCTCGGCCATGAAAAGTCGAGTTGTTTCGTCTAGGATAAGTCTGGGCAGATATTGTTCTAATATTGAGTTTCAAGTCGAGATTGTATTACACTTCTTTGACACACTGATCAAAACGTAAGGTTAACAACAAGAAGGTCACGTGATTGGAAAACCAGGTCACACTATTTTTTTATACATTGACTAAGCTTGTTTGTCCTTTTCTTTGTCTGTGTTTCTGTACGGATAAGTTATACTGACAGATAACCTGATTGCTGTGACCTAGGCCCGGGGACGACTGTCAAAGGGCTAGAAAACGCACACAAAGGGCGGCACATATACGTATACTCAAATAAGTGCATACAATGGTTTTTTGAAATGTTAACAAAGACCTTGTTTCGGAATGATAGAAAAATACAATATAGAGTCTGATTTCCGTGGCTTGTCAATTGGAACCACGGGCCCAAACACAAATAACACTCTCTATATATAATTTATCATTTGACCAGCCTTGGAGACAAGTGACATATGGATCAGGTCTTGTCACTACGAGTCGACGACGAGTGGTAACAAAACCACATACACACACACACACACACACAGACACACACACACACAGACACACACAGACACACACACAGACACACACATATATATATATATATATATATATATATATATATATATATATATATATATATATATATATATATATATATATATATATATATATATATATATATATATATATATATATATATATATATATATACTAATTCAGTGTAAGAGGTAAATCATAAACTGAAGGAAAAGCGCTCAATACTGCGAAGTAGAGCTGTATTTACACAAAATACACAAGTTATGGTACGGAGCCGTTACTCAGAGTTTCACGCTTGAATGAGATCTTCGGACGACTAAATTTTAATGGAAATTCAAGTGATGAATTTCCGTTAAAATTTAGTCGTCCGAAGATCGCATTCAAGCGTGAAACTCTGAGTAACGGCTCCGTACCATAACTTGTGTATTGTGTGTGTGTGTATATATATATATATATATATATATATATATATATATATATATATATATATATATATATATATATATATATATATATATATATATATATATATATATATATATATATATATATACTATGCGTGAAACTCCGAGTTACAACCAAGAAAGGGGTCCAGAAGTACCAAAATTATTATTGCGCTCTGCCACTGCGGTATAGAGCACTGTCTTAGCAGATTGATACTCGCCGAGTATCAATCTACATTTCACACAACGTGTTTTGTTTTGGCTACACACAGAAATATATATATATATATATATATATATATATATATATATATATATATATATATATATATATATATATATATATATATATATATATATATGCTAAGACAGTGCTCTATACCGCAGTGGCAGAGCGTAATAGTTTTGGTAGTACTGGAACTCTTTCTTGGTTGTAACTCGGAGTTTCACGCATAGTGCGATCATCAGACAATTCTTTGAATTGTCTGATGATCGCACTAAGCGTGAAACTCCGAGTTACAACCAAGAAAGAGTTCCAGTACTACCAAAACTATATATATATATATATATATATATATATATATATATATATATATATATATATATATATATATATATAAACGGTAAAAATTAGAAATTAAAACATATTTTTTGCTAGGCCTTTGAATCACATTATTATCACCGTCTCTATCAACAAAGTTCCAGTCTAATCATCTGGCAGTGTACTGTAACACATGTGTACATTGTATTGTCCTAGTACTGACAACTAGAATTTATGAAACTTTGCTATAATCATATACATTGTCTAGACTAATTAATTTCCTGAAGTGTTCTGTTACATTGGTAAGAATGATAAAACATTACAATACCTTGAGACTGTGGTGACATCAGATGGAATCCAACACTCGCGGCTCCAGCACTGTGACCATATATAGTAATAGAATTGGGGTCGCCATTAAACAGAACAATATTTTCTTTGACCCATTGCATAGCTGCAACTTGATCCCACATACCCCAGTTACCATAGGCTGCTTCATCTTCGGTCGACAGGTAACCTAGGTGAAGATAGATGTTTTATCACTAATAGAAGTGTATAACCCAGAGGACTTTTATGTAGCAACTATTCCTCGGGACTAAAATCCCCGGGAAATAGTTGGTATGTATGTGTCAGCACGAGGGGTAATGTCATGTCTATCAAGCCAGGCATTGTTTTTTACGAGTATAACACATCACATTCTCACACATATTCTTTTCATTGTCAGAACCGATCCCCGATAAGACTTCTATGCTACGGAAAATTAAACGCAAATAGTGCACCCTATGTACATATATTGAGGTCGCTATGGGACATCAATATAGCCCATACCACCAGATACGACATAAATCAATTAATATATGCTGTATGAAAATGATGTGTTATTAAAATGATCGAAATATTTCAATCATGCGAGATATGCGAGTGTATGCAATTGAATATATCAACAATTTCATGTAGTACTTGAGTTAATATGTGTATATGAATGACAATGTTGCCGGTTTTATATGTATTACGCTTACCAAGGGCACCAAGTCGATAGTTGAAATTCACAAGAACGACTTCCTGTTTCTCAGCCAGAACATTCCCCCCGTAAAGTACCATAGTCGACCCCAACTGAAAACCACCACCCTGTATGAAGAGTATAACGGGATAGGTATTGCTTTCTCCATTTGTTTTCTGTGAGACAAAAATAATATACGATAATCTTTACAATGAAAATAATATATAGCGCCATGGGCATTAAAGCGCACGTACCTATGCACGTACTATGCAAGTATTTTCGGAGCACATATATAATGACCTCGATGGCTTGCAATTGATTGAATTGGTACCTGTATATATTACTAAGACAAATTTATATATTTAATTTGCTTACTCTTGAAACAAAAATAAGAAACTGTCATGGTAGCCACATATGTCATGAAAACCAAAATACAGACATACAGACAGACAACCAGTCAGCCAACCAGACACAGACAGACGACCAGTCAGCCAGCCAGCCAGCCAGCCAGCCAGCCAGACAGACAGACAGACAGACAGACAGGCAGACAACCAGACAGACAACCAGTCAGCCAACCAGACACAGGCAGACAACCAGTCAGCCAACCAGACAGACAGACAGACAGACAGACAGACAGACAGACAGACAGACAGACAGACAACCAGTCAGCCAACCAGACACAGGCAGACAACCAGTCATCCAACCAGACAGACAGACAGACAGACAGACAGACAGACAGACAGACAGACAAACAGACAGACAGACAGACAGACAGACAGACAGACAGGCAGGCAGGCAGGCCATTTGCTACGGCTATAACATTAATGAATCTTATAGATCTTGAATTAATTAATGAGAGACCTTGCGAGAAAGATACCGTAACGACAAGATAAGATAATATAAGACAAGACAGGACAAGTAAGACAAGACAAGACAAGACAAGACAAGAATCTGACTCTTGAGCATCACAACAATCAGATGATTCACAGATTATATGGGAGATTGTGTTACTAAAATACCGTTGCATGTGGGCCTTCAGCAATCAAAGTTGATGATATCTATCTGTTGATATATACAGAAGGGATTCTGAAAGCCTTCATCTGAACAATGCACTAAAGGGCAGGTATTAAGATACCGAGACTTACACATAGATAATCTGAATGACCCATTACAGTAGCACTTGAATTAGGTTCGTTCAAACGTTAAATTTGTATACCACTAGTATAATCTTGACGACGTGAAAGTCGACTTTCGGGGAAGCAAACTTATTGATCTAGCTCCCGTTATCAATCTATTACGAAAATAGGCAGACGCGTACATTCAGTGACTATCCAGAAATACATGGCCCTGCAGGTAATCTAAGATATCATAAACCATTATTGAAAGACTTCAAAGGTTTTACAATACGGTTACATTTTGATATTCCGTTATGATAATGACATGACACATACTCGAATCAACAGAAATACAGCATCGAAAGGGACTTAAAAAACTTTGGGTTCGTTAATCGCATAAGATTGCTTATATCCTATATCAATACCGTCATTTTAAGAGTATTAGCGTTGCTGTTATATATCCCACAGGTGTTCTTGTCTGAGTTTTCCAAAGTCGTCCATTTGTGTATGTCGTAGGCTTGTTTACGCTTGGTTTTCGTAAGCAATTGATGCTAATTTGTTGTCAAAATCCATAGCAATTACTACATGAATACTCTCAGCAAAATACTCATGTCGTGTCTACCTACCTTTTATTTAACGTTTCGATAGAAGCCAATCCTGGGGATATCGTTGGAAGATAAGTAAGGATACTGTCCTCATAATATATCAGCATTTATAGATAAATGGAAAACCTACCTCTGGCGTATGGATGTTCATATATAAACAGTCTTCATTCACAAAATCTTCATGTACCTTTATAGGACCAAGGTTTTGAGGACAAGCTGGTCCCCAGTAAGTCGAGTCTCGCTCGCCTTCCCATGATGGCGGGGGACCGGGACGAGAAAATCGTAGCTCTTCGAGAGGTGGTGCTGCGAATGGTACTCGGCCAAAGAATAGCACGTTCATGTCATCGTTTACAAAGATTCGCTCACCCCTTAGTAAACCTTGGTTAGGGACTTCAATGTAAGCCGTCTCGTTGAAACCGAAGACTTTTGAAATCCCCAGTTGAAAGCAAAGCACGAGCAAGAAACTCCAGCTCCAACCCATGGTGAGCCAATAGAAGTGTACGCTAGAGAAGAACAAATACACTCTGAAGGAGAGACTTTTAGTTTGGCCAGGGTAGCTAGTAGAGATCAGGCAGTAAGCTATATATCAAATCATTTGAATATAGAATGTTGCAAAGGTTAAAGTATACATAATACGAGAGTCTGAATGCATTTTTAAGATTGGCCCGTTTGCTATCAAATCCAGTATTATGTAAGTTTGTTTGAAAATATAGAGTAAGGTGCCAATGATCTTTACTGTACCCATATGTATGCATTGATCGGCTCAGTGCATACAGTGTTATTGGAGGTCATGAATCAATTGCTAATTTGCGATTTGCAGTTGTATAGCTAAGTATCAAGGTGGTGTCGATGACGATGACTGCGATAACGGTGACGACAACAACGGTGGTGGTGGTGGTGGTGGTGGTGGTGATGGTAAAATTGACTGTAAAGTTGATTAAATTAAATTTCAGTTGTAGCAGTTATATATATGTATATAACCTTAAACATTGCAGTTCTGTTTTTCGATTACGATTACTTGGCTGAATTAGAGGGTACTTGGTAAGACTGGATAGTTCCCGACATGCAAACATTACTTAGCCTCCTGAAGGGTTGACATTCATTTTACCTCGGTAACAGTACATTCCTTGAATGGTACTAGTACTGGATTCGTCACACACCTTGGACCCATTGACACACACAAACACACACACACACACACACACACAAACACACACACACACACACACACACACACACACACACACACACATATATATATATATATATATATATATATATATATATATATATGTTTGCATTAGAAATACAAATAAGTAATTTCTCAATTCCACTCATTTTAGTTGCCATGGTAGCCAAATATCCATCAAAGCTAAATGAATTGGTCCTTGTATAATAGACAATCTTCTCGTACAGTTGTATCTAAATAAAGTTTTTCTTTCAGTTACCATGGTAACTAAGGATCGCTATCGATATCCCTGCAAGTGAACACACACACACACACAACGAAACAAACAAATAAAACAAACAAACACAAGCACAATTAAATGTTCGCCCACATAAACACTTGTGGTGTCGCCATTGCATTTTTTCTCACCGGCAACAGAGGGCGTCGATTTTAAAATTTCAAATATTTCGTTAAATCAAATTAATATATATTTGGTGAAGCCATGAGAAACATATAACTAACAATGGCGGTCCTAACCAGATTCTTTTCAGGTTGTCCTTAAATGACCGCACGCTATGATGACCTCAAAATAACCTCCCTGAACTTTGACCGCGTCTCTTCCAAAAATGTGTAATAAGCGTCTCACAATAAAACACAACACAACACCAGCACTATGAATTTTCTACGAATGAGTTTGGTATTTGTAATAACTATCGTGGTTATCAGCGCTGTAAAATCTGATGAAGACATTCCAGACGGACCCCAAAAGGACGAAGAGTGTGCGTTTAGCGGCAATTCTACTGCAATACGTAGGAATTTGAAGATACTAGCTATGGAGCTAGCTGATCGTGCGAGATTCCATTACATTTCACATTTTATAAGCAGCGACAACTACGCTTGGTGGAACATACGGGTCACGTACATCTCGATTGGTCTTGGTGCTCTCGGCACTGGTAGCGCTGGCAGTTTACTGGCCCAGTACAATAGATACGAGCTCTACAAAACCGCGTCTGTTTTCGTTTCCGCCATTACTGGTGTTGTACAGGCTTGTATAACAGCGTTGAACAGCAGCCCCTCTTCGCCAAAAATGATCAGCGATGAACATTTAAAGGCTGCTGTTGCTCTGCAGGATTTTCGTGAACGAGCCGTCATGTGGTACAAGGTAAATATTGACGACGAAAGTAAGTCTGTGGATATCTTGAGAAGTGAGTATAAAGATCTACTGGCAGAGAAGAAAAGGATAGGGAAGGAACACATCAATTCGCAAGCCTGGACATGGGAGGATGTAAAACTAGAGCTGAATATTTCCGATACAAGGCGCAAGGAATTCATGGATAGGGAGCTGTAGTGAAATCATAGTATACTTACATCTTTTAACTTTAACACGTTTCATTTCAATGCAGACTGCAATTTATCAGTGACCTACATCCGGTAACCCCGTCTCCTATTTTCTAGATCTTACTTTACAGTAATAGGCGTAGCGACGTAGATGTACATGACTGTGATTTAGCAAATCATACTTTTTTTTCCAAAATATTAAAGTCGTTGCAATCTGATATATTTGGAAGTGACCCTTATAAGCATTATTTAGTTAGAAACTGTAGGTTGATATACCGCACTACATTTGAGTTTTTTTACCGATGCTAATGTTAACGTTATTATCTGTTTCTGTTGTATATTTAACGAAAATTTATAAAACAACAAATACGTTAAAAGTGGTAGTCTGTAACTGATGAGGCTCCATTGTCAGGGTGTGCTAGACGTTAGAAATACAGTGTATGCACAGAGAAGTTTGGGATCTGAGTTTGGTGGTTTGTCTGTTGCTACGAAATTACATTGTAAATGCAGTCATACTGAATTATGTACTGTGTGTGTATGTGTCTGTTTTGTACATGTACGTTTTCATGTATGTATGTCTGTATATATGTATGTATGTATGTATGTATGTATGTATGTATGTATGTATGTATGTATGTATGTATGTATGTATGTATGCGTGTATATATGTGTCTATGTGACATATATGATACATACAGTTTATATATATATATATTACACACATAGACATACATGTATAATTTATTAAGTATTTGACATACTTGTTGTAAGCAAAACAACCATAACACTACGCCCATGTGTTAATGGAAAACAGCAAATTAAGCTCAGTGTTACAAATACCGGTATGTTAAGTCACTGCGTGACACAAAATCAAAATTCATTACGATATATCGTTACAGCAGGAGGAATGATACTCAATGGCTCGGCCATGAAAAGCCGTGTTTTTTCGTCTAGGATAAGTCTGGGCAGGTCTTGTTCTAATATTGAGTTTCAAGTCGAGATTGTATTACACTTCGTTGACACACTGATCAAAACGTAGGTCACGTGATTGGAAAACCAGGTCACACTATTTTTTTACACATTGCACTAGTAGAAAAAATAGTACAGTTTACGACACTTTCCGTACTATAGTTCAGATTGAGTTCAATTCTGTACTTTTATGCTGATGAGGTGGACGTTTCTGTACTTTCCCATTAGCGCCTGTCTAATCGGATTATACTCGATCTGAAAAATAGTTCAGATTGCGAGTCGGAAGTGATTTGAATACATTTGCATTTAGTTCAGAATATATTCATGAGTTCACCCCCATAACCGGGCAGTAAACAAATGAATATTCAAATCTATCTCGCCTGCATGTGATTCAAGGCGTGTACACTAATTGTTTGACCCACAGAAAACTAACAGTAACACTATTTAGTTAGTTAGTTGTCTGTGTTTGACCACATGAAGGCGGAGGGGGAGGGTGCAAAAGAAAAGGGTTACACACATGTACAGTGTATGATATGATGAGAGCTACATTTAATGTACATGTACATACGAACTGACATGTATACGTACATGTACAACTACGCTAGCATGTAAACGTTAGCAAAAACTCTTACTACTACCTCAGACCACTAAAATACTAGAGTGGTCTGAGCTACTACTACTTGCAAAAAGTATTTACAAGCATTTCCATGTAGGTCAATGAAATATCACCTATGTGGGTTATACTTCAATAGTCGGTCAAACAGCGTAAAGGTCTACATTCTACAATGACAGACATGATTGTTCAACTCGGTGCGATCTAAGATGAATTCACGGTGTATATTTGGTTACGTCGCCTTTGAATTGATGATGACGACTCGTCCGACCTAGACTGTTCTGGTCCAGTTTCAAGTGAAAGTCAGAATTATCACGGTGCCATTGATTATACTAACTGTGATGAAACTCGCCCACTCTAGTCTCTATGACTTCATTAGCCCCAAAATGCAAGAACTTAATAATGGTATTGTAAATCGAAGTTCATGCATGCTCTGACTGTCGCCTGTTTTTTGTTTTCTTACATTTTATACAATTTTGAATTGTTAGCTTTGTATTTCCTGCATTAATGTTGAAAACTGGTCTTTTTACTGTGCGTCTTCAATGCGCAGGTAAAATAGTGTGTTAATCTAGCATCGTGAGTACGCGCTCGCTTATGGTTTCGCATACCTTGGACTGCCTGTCATTCAGTATTGTTTTAGCCTATTTATTTCTAAAGAAAAATGGTCTGTAAAGGGACTGCTTTAGTTGTCACAGTGCCTTTGTGGATTTATAAATCGATTTATGACAAGTGAGTCTACCTATTTTTTTTCCGACCCACTCAGTCAAGGAGTGCGATACACCAATCACCGTGTATTTAGCTTTGTATACAGTGTATGGATAATAGCAAGTTTCGGGACTGAAAAATCATAAATTGTTTGTTAGACTTATTTTTTATTCAATGTAATCTGGGTTGATTGGGAATTTTCAGATATCAGGATTTAAACCTCGGATTTCAACTCAGAAAGGCTATATTTTTTGCCTCAGTCTGAATTATATTAGTAGAACTCTCACCAACGTTCCCAATGTGAAGTGATCTGAAAGTTGGTGAGAGGTCCTCACGTTGGATTGCAGCACTGCATGTTCTTGCCGAGAAGATAAAGAGGTGTAGTAATTATGGTTTAAAACTGACTTTTACAAACGCCAGTCGTGTAGGGTCTATGATTTTTTATGTTGTGGATGAATGCGGCACTTTGATCTGAACCTCAGACCACTATAATAGGAACAGACTAGAATCGCTTTTTGTTTTAGGTGTAAATGGGGCTCTAAACCCATCTTCTCTGTCGTGCATGGTTACCCTTCAAACCTGCTTCAAGCCGAACGTTGTGCAAAACGATACTTCGTGTCTTTACGGTTTTTTTTTGCAATTGTGTTTTAGTGGCCTGAGTCTGAACAAGTGTTCATACAGTACAGCAAAGTCCCACCAACAAAATCCATAGCAATAGATGCAGGAAAACCTCAGTATGGGCGACGGTGAAATCATGGTGTTAATTCTAAAACTTTTGAAAGCAAGAACATATGTTTGTGCAACTTTTGTATTAAAAGCATACCATTCCAATTCAAGGACAACGATTTTGTTCAGAAATGGTGGTAGGACTATAATCCTTCCTACCTCCTTCCTTCCTACCTCCATAGTTCAAAACCGCTGATCGTAACTGCATGGTACAGCGCATCTACATTTATTTCTGAGTTCCGGAGGGCATTATTTGATAAGTACCCCATTCGTCCCTGTATTAGATCTTGTATAGTCATAACATTACAAAGATATGTGATTGTTGTGATCATTTCATTTGCTCATTATGTATTCAAGTGTAGTCAAATTTTCTTAGGTGTATGAGCAACTTTACTTCACCAATAAATTCTACTTTCTCACGAGTATTGTAAAATAACATGGCTATAATATGATACTACACAGCACGTTTTAGACGTATTTGCATATCAATGTCATCTTCAAATTTTCTTGAAGAATTCTTCATCCAGATACTCTAACATACCTGCACACCAAATGTCAGCCCATTCAATCGATTAGTTTTGCGGCTGTCATTCATTTTTACTTTGAATTCTTTTATTTACAAAACAAATGACAGTTTTTGACCCCAAAAATGACCAAAAACAGAAAATTGAAAATATCTTGCTGTCATAAACAAATATGAATAGACTTCTCGATAAAATTCCATTTACTCATTGGGAACATCGAACGTACAATGTCAAAAAGTCGCACTGGCGCAACGTATCATGGGAAAACTTTCTTTGGCACACCTCACTTAGGAAATATAGCCGCAACAAAAAAGTTAATACTGGGATCATGTCTTTTTAAATTTAGCCTTTACCTTATAGAATAGAAGTATCAAAAGTGTATGCACTAACAAGTATCTGTGGTTTGTGCAAACATGCCAAATCGCTGATGATTGTTAAACAACAAAACTTTGCATACCATTGTCATTAATAATTCTACGTTTTACTTCTGAATCAGTTCTAAACACTTACGATTGAAATGATCGTCAACGATACGCTGATTTGTAGTTGAGGGTAATTAAAAATATTTTACAATGACGATTTCGACCATTAGCCGATGGAGGTGACCCCAACCAAACCTGTCACAAGATGTAAACTTGCACACTTTTTGTGTGTCAATATGTCTGTTCTGGTCAGTCTGTTTTGGGAATTTATGGTACACTCACTGTCGCAGTTTTCAGCCAGGGTCACGTTATTCGACGATTACTATTTGGATAAACACTGCAAAAAAGTAACACCCGTCATTGTTGCTTAGACATTTTCCTAGGGTCTTTTTCAACATGATTTATAGTAAGAAGTAACTTTGTTGATGGTGTAGTCACTGAATTTATAACCCTACATCGATGACTTAGTAATTGAACACGCAAATGAATTATCATGAACACTGATCTACAACCGATCCGACCCTGGGATTCGATCACAATTCATGGCGTCGCTTGCCAGTCTATGTCTATGTCACGCAAACGTGAAACACTTCTTTGCTCCAGATACGCACCTTTTTTTCATGGAAAATGTCATATAGTTTGAAGTAAGCTGGGAGAAAATATTAATGAGATATTTGTAGATTTAAATAAGAGTGAAATGATAGTCAAGTGATTTTGAACCATCTCCGTGTATTTTGCTTTAGCGAAAACACTGACAACTACTAGTATGTGATCGCCCGGTCGTCAAATTGCAAAGAACAATGAAGAACAGCTGAACACCTTCCTGTGGTCATCTGTTCCTTTCCGTACCGACTCTCAATTGTTTTGCTGCGTTTACTTGTATATCTTTAATAACAATAGTTTTTTAACTAACACCAATGTTCTTCCACTTTCTTTGCTTTCAAAATCAGTCACTTACTGTTGTAGCCAGTCAAAGACAGCCATCCTCAACTGGAAACACACCATGACAACAAAGATATACCAGAAAGTCATGACGTTTTTAATCATATCATTCGGCCCCCAACCCTGTTTTTGACAATTAAAAAATGCTCTACTACCCATCACAGCCAGTATCAATCAGACTTTTTCCATATATTATATTCCACCCTAACTTAACCCATATGACCGCCCCATTTATAACTCGTATGTCCGGACATGAACATGATTGGCTTTTCGCTGACCAAGGGGTATGAGACCATATGTGGAAGTGGGGGATAAGCTTATCAAATATGACCGTAGTTCCATGTAAATTAAAACTTATAGTTATGCTTATAGTCGTTACGTTTTCAGTTTATTGTGGTACCCGCTTGATGCTTTCTCTGAAGATGCCGACGGGATCAGTCTAAAATTCAGTTCTGGTGTATAAACTACAATGTATCACACATATCATGACTCTCACTATCCAATCCATCGGCTATACACTGGAGAACACAAGGACTATACTGACTGTTTTCTATCCAGCACGAAATAAATTGAGAATACGTGGAACTTATATGTACATGAACAGTAGCTCCGACAACTCTGACAAGTCTCTATATACCCCACCAGGCCTCTTTGCTGGAGTTCGCGGAGCGTGTGTTGTCAGTGCTAATCTCGTCTAGTTCCTATCACCGTGTTCCTAAACAGTATCGTTACCATTTACACCTCCACTCACTAAACTTGGTTTAGTCATAGAAAATAGAGAGGACCCTCTCTATTGTCTATGGTTTAGTTAGATACCAATTGGCATCTGGACTAGAGCTAATCACGAGTCCATCACAACGTGCATGCATCATTTTCTGATGTCCGCATTTGATTTGGACATTGAAGTAAATGATTTTACATTTCTGAGTCTCATTCGGTATTTTTCCACTGTTCTATATGTGGTAGCTACTACTTTTGGCACAATAAAAAAAAAGATGTTACGAAGACGAAAAAAAATATAATCGAGATGCACGATAAACATTTTTGGAAAAAAAGTCACATAAATGACTGCAGTATCCATATTTTTAATTGGCATGATTGAAGACTTTAAAAAATGAATGATGATAAAAGTGAGATTTTGCCTCAGTGATGGTTTTTCTATACAAGCGATAACATCACGATACCGGGTACTTCACAAACATTATCTCACTGACTTCAAAACCATAGTGACTAAATCGTTTCGTACAATTAGACGGCATGATGTTTTTTACGTCTCGCACAAGCATATACAATGGTACACTTTACCAAATTGTAATAGACCATGTAAATATTACATTGACCGATGCAGATCTTGCTCGCGCAGGTTGGGTAGATTTATATGCTACGTTATGCCTTAGGCCTAAAAAATAACTGTTTGGTTTCTGTTACCCGACCCACCTAGTTTTTCACTGCCGACCCTTAACTTTTTTTTACGTGTTCTTGAAAAACTAACAAAATCGCAACAATTGTGAAGTCTCACGAGACATAGTGGATGCAGAAACTGACATCAACTTAAAAAGACAATATAAAACTGTTCCTCCAATCTGTAATGGTTGTACATCTAATGGAAAGAAGCCAATAACACAGGGATCATTTGGAAAAAATGGAAAACCAGAATTAGACACTCGCACATGAATAAAAATAAATCTACCTACCCCACCTATTTATTTATTTTGCCTAATCGGAACAACACAATTTTTTTAATAGGCCTATTTCCTAACTCAAGCTTAAATTATTGGACCCTTGTGAACCAAAAATGTGCGAAAATACAACGCCAAAATAGTAACGCTTTGCACGGTTTTCACACTGAGCAATACGATTAGATCATAGACAGTGAAGTTCTCCAGTGTCTCTGGTTAGACCCACAACAATGAAACCGTTAGCGGGATCTCAGAGTCATACTCATTCACATACAATTTTTTATGGCTGTTCACGTTGGTTAGCAACATCTCTGTCTTTGAGTTTGAATGAAATCGCTGCCATTCCCTACAGGAAACTGTTCTATGGAATTACATGCCAGGAGCGCTTTCAATATCATAGAATGTTTTGTTGATCTTTTTTTTTCTTTTTTTCTTTTTTGGGGGGGGGGGTCGACAACTTTTACCAAGACAACCATTATATTAATCATTATAGTAACTACCTAGCATGGCTAATAGCCATACTGAGGTAGAACTGTAGATTGCTAAAATGTTATGGGTTGCTGGTTGTACACAACCTCAGCATATGCCACTTGACTTTCAGGCATTAATAGGTGGCAGAAATAGTCCGCACCAGGGCCGCTCTGTAGTAGGTGACTAAGCCCAGACAATATTGTCCAGACCAGATTTGGAGGTGTGAACGCATTTAAAGCTGACTCGGTTCTAAATCTTGGTGCATATTCATGAGGTCGACACCTAGAAAATGAACCATGTGTACATTTCTTTTGTCTTTTGTTAGTTAATTTATGCGGGTAAACTGTGTCTTCACTAACATTTTCCACTAAAAGTTTCAAAATTGTCTTGTTTTTTGAAGGACTACTATAATAATATTTCACCGCCCTTGCTTTATTGTCATATCAGGAAAGTCAAGAACTTGACAAAAGCTATTCACAACAAAGTAATCAAAGTTGTAAAACCAAAATGGTGCCGTGGAGAGTTGTGTCTGGTCATGTTCTGATCATGGAAGTATAACCCACGGTCTGATCTAGTAGCAGTATATCAACGACGAATCTACATTACAAACAAACAAACAAACAACACACACACACACACGGTGATATTAAAAAGCACGCAACACAAAGGTTGGTTCACATCCCTCGCATCAGTACCGGTACCCATTCTACTGAGTTATAAATATAAATCACATTCTCAGCTACAACATTGAACTTGTATGATACAAAAATCTTCAGAATGTGCGGGCCATATTTTCACTACCGGCATTGGCAGTCACCATCACTGCCTTTAAAAAAAATTAATACAGATAAATGGAAGCAAAAACAATCCTCTTGACGGTAGTTTAGTAGTCAGTTATGAATTATGTAACGTTAAATAACGCTATTCAAATATTTCCCTCTATGCCTCCCATATACCGATAGTAAATCTTCAAACATCCATACAGACATGCGGACTTTGCTCCCTACTAGATACATCCATGTTTTACGTTACTTTCGTATTGCAAATTTAGCTGATGATGTCATGTCAAAGCCACGTGGTCTAAAAACCTGAATCTCCGTACATACATTTCGATATGAAATTATTTATCCGTGATGTTTAGAATTTTGGTCGGTCAATATAGTTTCAATGACCAAGTGTGACCCCCACTGATGTCTAAAGTACTAATATCAGTACCTGACCGGCCATGGCCATGGCCTTGTTTTTGTTTTTGATTTTCTTCAATATTCAAATCTACGTAATGTCTGGTTTGTTAGGCCATAAATTCCAAGCATATTTACCATGATATCACAAATATAGACCAGTTACAGAAAGTAATAAGTGTCAGCAAAATACTGTAATATCGACACTGTTTCACGGATTTTAGGGACGCTGGTGCTTGGATTATTTTACGGTTGACATTACCTAGCCAGTAATATAAGGAGTAGTACATGGGTATTTTATCCCTGGACTCTCTGTCTGTTTATATCGAAATGGAATAAGCTGAAACAGTTCTTCTTTGAGCAGGAAATATGTTGTGATTATGGATATTATATATATACATGTATATAATTGCCAACACATCGGCAACGAGAGTAATGACATTGACTATACGTAATATGTAAAGATGTAGTGTAAAATTGGAATACGGTCGTCAGGAACTAGATTAGGGTAGGGGGAGGCTCAGGAGAAAAATTGTTGTCACGGGAAAAAAACGAATTGGGACGTGCGTGAAAATTCGGATTGTCTGAAAGGGGCCCGGAGTCACGTACAAATATTTTGCTCATGAGTTGAACCAAATTTAACTCCAGGAGCAGACGTTTAACAAGCGTATTTTTAAAAGGGTGACTGGCAGAGAATGTGTGTCTCTTGAAGGGTAGACAATATACTCGCGATAGACTATGGGTTTCAGGCCACTGTGTCAGACGTGGTCTTGGAGGAGTCAGTACAATTCCTCCAAGAGTGGTAAGAGGCCAAGCCTGAAATAGACGGGTTTGCAAGTAGAAGTTTACATGCCTTGTCTGTGGTTTACATTGTGCACGCAAAACATCCCACAAAACCGGCCATAACTAAAGCGGCATATCAGTAAATATGAAAAACGTGATCTTGGTAATTTGGATACCAGTTCTGAAAATATTCTCCGGGAAAATAGGTTAAAATGAACATCAAGATAGCTGCCTATTTCCCATTGTTTATAAATCGTCAAGAGGTTAAGCTATCCACTCAGATGAACCACTCTTTGTCACTTTATAATCTGGCATTATACATGGGATAATTTCCAAAATGTACATGTTTTATCGTTTCATTTTGGACTTTATAGAAGTTGATGACTAAAATTACCTTACCCTCGATGAAAGTTATGAATGCGACTAGGTTTTACCATAGACAGGGTGGAGGGTCTATGGTTTTACCTACTAGAATTAGTTGCGACAAGATTGTAAATGCACATGGGCGAGTTTTGCCAGATTGCTTTATTTCAAGTGATTTGAAAATTGTGAATGGCGGACTTGGCCGTGGTCCATCGAATTGTCGAGTACTACCGTGGTGGCACTAGTCGTTCCTCACTGGAACGGCAAGTGCCACCTTATGGCGATATTTATTGTCTTTGAACCTTTCTCAACAAATAAATCACACATAACTCCCCAAACGCTTCCATTCTAGAAATCCGGTGCCGACCCTAAACCTTTTTAATAAAGAAGAAAAATCAGTAAAATCGAGAAAATTGTGAGTGAAGTCTTGCCAGAAATGGTCATCAACTTAAAAAAGACAATCAAAAAACGCGGTTCTTCCAATCTGGAATGCAGAGCAGATGTCTTTGAAATAGAATTATTTAGTTTGGTTTAAAATTTAGTTGAAGTGGGCACAAAACTTGATTTGGTTCTGACTGTTCTGAATTTAGGGACACGAAATCGTCTCCCTGATGGCAGGAGTTCAAAGTGTTGGGACATAATGTGGCCTTTGTCATTTACCATTTTCCCAGCTTTGTTTTGTACACGAGATGTAAACATTTCATTCAAATTAGTCTACTTTTCACTCAATACTTTACTAAACACATTTACAATTTTGTTCAAGACACTCTTGTAGCTAGTCCCTAGACTACCAAACCAGCACAAAAAAGAAAATGTTAAACCGACTCAAAACTCCGATAGAATGTCTGTAATACCTTGGCATTTACAAAATTTTAGGCCCCTCAATTGTTGTAGACAGTAAACTCTAGATTGACATTTCTTGTTAATGAAATCTGTGTTGGCCTTAACATTTGATTTATTATCCAAGACTGTTCCTATATATATATATATATATATATATATATATATATATATATATATATATATATATATATATATATATATATATATATATATATATATATATATATATATGTATATATATATATATATATTTAGTCACCTGTTCAACTTTAACATTGTCAATAAAAAGGTCGGGCACTACTTTAGGGTTCTTCCTAAAGTCGACCTTTCGTCCAAGTAGTTTTCTTTACACCAAGTAACAAACCTATCAACTTCATCGAAATAAGTACGGTCAGAATTTGACAGGTCAACTAATGCAGAGTTATCAGAATATTTGATAAGTGGATTTGTATCGGTACCTGATGAGCAGTCATTTGTGTAAAGTGTAAATAGTTTGTGTGAGAGTATCGTGCTCTGTGAGGCACCCCTAAATGTTGAATGGAAGGCTGAACTTAATTTTTGGTAGCGAACAAACTGGGAAAGGTTGACAAGAAAATCCATTATCCAGAGGATGAGTTTGGGGTTAACGTTTAAATAACTAAGTTTATGAGCCATCATGTTTGGTTGACTTCTGTTAACGACTGATGAAAAATCAATAACCAATAGTCTTACAAATGAACTTGGTTTTTCAAGATGTGTATACGCATCGTGAAGTAATGTGAGAGTTGCATTATCAGTACCTCTATTACTTTAATATGTAAATTGGTATGGGTCAAGGTGTGAATGTTTTTGTGGGTTTTGACAAAGTAAAATACGCTCGAAGCATTTCATCACAATGGAAGTCAGTGCTACAGGACGATGCCTTGGAAGTTTTTAGGGACCGGACAGATGGTAGATGTTTTCCAAATGGTTGATATCGTATGATCATTGTACGACCAATTGAACAATCTACTGGAAACACTAGCTAACTGCGATGCATAGACATTCAGTAACCTACCACATATGTTATCAGGACCCATAGCTTTCCTTATATTTAGTTTCTTAAAAATAGACAACTCGTTTATCACTGATTTCAAATTAACGTAACTCTTCTTTTCTTCTTATTTACTCTCAAGATCTAACCCGATGTTATCTATTTCCTTTCCAAAATCGTGAATATCAAAGCGACAGTACATTACAACTTCGCCTCGCCACCACCCTGTGTTGCTTGGCAAGGTGGTAAATAAAACAAGTTTGCCTTTGGGATTATATTAACTGGGATTGTCGACACTGAATAATCCGGTCAATCATGGCACTGCGCTCATTGTATGTCACGGCGTACAAGTATAAACGACGTTCATACTTCCATGACCATAGTTTCTGCGACCTGTCATTTGTTTGACCATAGACACTCCACCTTTGTGGAGGGTCCATGGTTTGATGGGATGCGTTAATTCTGGCAAACTTGTTTGGCAAATCGATCTGACGCAATATAGCTTGTGACCGTGGCATGCATAGCTTGGGTCAAAATCTATAACACCATTAAAGTATAAATAATGTTTAAACTTCCACGATAACACATACCTTTGAGAAATTATACTGACAGTATAATTACTCCAAGCACAGACTATTCTCGTGTCAAACTCCGACACGAACTTGTTTTTCCTTGAAGAGTATATCTCGTGAGACCTATGGAAATTATCAAAATCTATATTCTAGTTGAAAAGAGCAAGAATGAAAAGAGGGGAAATTTAAGGGACATCATTTCTATATACACGTGTATTGTGCAAAGAACCCGATATCTTTGACCGCGTTGCCGTCAACCGAGCAATGGTAATATATATATATATATATATATATATATATATATATATATATATATATATATATATATATATATAAGAGGTAAGTCATAAACTGAAGGAAAAGTGCTCAATACTGAGAAGTAGAGCTGTATTTACACAAAGTACACAAGTTATGGTACGGAGGCCGTTACGATCTTCAGACGACTAAATAACGGAAATTCAAGTGATAGAATTCGATGCGCGTTGTTGAGTGACATGGTGGAATGATAGAATGTATTTGTTTTCGTGGACGATTTAGTGGACGATCTAGTGGAATTAATCTCTAAAAAAAAAACATGAATCATGGTCTGAGTACTTCACAAATGTATTCAATGCTCAAGTCCAAAGTGATGAAAGTTTCTCGATTTCCATGATCTTATCAGATCCACCTTGATAGACATAAATTCAGGCATTAATGGTGAGATTAATATCCGACTGTAGTCTTTTGGACAAGGTAATTACTTTGATAGTCTAGTTCCTATACTGTATCATTACCATTTATACCTCCACTCAAAGTATAGTCAGAGTCGTTACTCTAGAAGTCTTGAAATGCATGAGATGCAATTTAAAATTCATTTACAGCCACCCACACAGTCATTAACATCATGTCTTTGTTAATAAATCACAAAACTCTAACCAATAACACAGTCCCTCATAAAGTTAGTGTTTATTGGGACAGTAATGTTCAAATGTGGTATATTTGTCAGCCCATGATGCTACTTATATACTGTTTACATCACCAAAACATTTAGGTTTCACTGATTGGGTGAACAACTTTTTGTGCTATTTGAGGGGCTTTTGGCTAGACGTGGTTTAGTTAGAAACCATATTGGCATCCATACTATTACTTTGAAGGAGATCATTGAAGAACAATAAAAATAAAACTCAAGGTGTGGATATGGGATCAGTGTGGCATTCTACATAGACATTCTCCAACAATTCTTGTAGACATGTTATGTAACCATTTTTTCTTCACGAAAGGCATGTTCCCACAGGAATCAATGGGGTAGGGGTTTCTAACATTGTCTTTTGAAAGTAAATTACATGTATGTCAAAACTAAAATTATTGTATTTACTAAGAGATGAAATTCTTAAGAAAATTGAAAAGTGGTTATTGGTGGTCATAAACTCGACGTTGTTCGCTTTTTATGAATATCTAGGCGTGATTATGTCAAGCAGTGGTCTATGGTATTTAGCGCTTGCAGCTCAAGCGAGTAAAGCAATGATTGCGGTCATGAGTCAACTTGCAAAACTTGGGGACCTCCTAGTCAAAACTAAATTTAAAAGTTTTTGACTGTAAACTATTACCGATATTAAATTATACAGTGGAGATTTTGGGTTTTAATAGGTCTACTGAAACTGAACGTGTTCAAAGTAAATTTCAGTGTTATATTTTGAGTCGTATATAAACATATATGTAGTCTTTGAGTATGGGAGCTACAAAAATGCTTGACAAGTGTTCATTACGGGAAGTAGGCTGAAATGTTTTGAGATTGCTGAACGAGAGCTGCAAAACTTTAACCTCAGACCACTTCTCCTCAGCCCTGGTTCAAGTTCTTAGGTCATAGTGGTGTAAACTACATCTCAGACCACAATGTAGTGACCTGAGACTACATGTACATGTAGGCCCTACCTACTGGTATATTATGTAACTGCACTTGACGCCAGTGTGATTTCTAACTAAACTGTGTTATTGAAAGAACCGATGTGACGTCATCTGTTTTCTTTGTACCTGACACAATCCTAGCTGCTGTATTTTGGGCATGTTCAAGAGGGACAATGTTTTTAGCTGGCAGCCCATACAGAAGGGCCATTCAGTAGTCAGGTATCGATGATATAAGTGCATGACCAAGGTTCTGACAAACTCCGTTTGTAAGATACTGGCGTATGCGACCATAGACAGTGGAGGGGCCCCCTCCACTGTCAATGATGCGACCTATTGTTCGGGGGTGAAAAAGAACTGATCTACATGTCAACGAGATGTGCTTCTTGAGGTTATAACGGTCATCAATTGTTACACAAATGGTACATGCTGAATCCACTAACTGCACAGAAGACGATCCCATGTTGATGTGGTTCATGAGACGAGGAAGCCTGTTGAACTGAGACGTGATAAGGAGGACCTCGGTTTTGCCATCATTAAACTAGCTTATTTTGGGTCGTTTAATATCATGTGCAACAGTTTCCATAGACAGTGGAGGGGCCCCCTCCACTGTCAATGATGCGACCTATTGTTCGGGGGTGAAAAAGAACTGATCTACATGTCAACGAGATGTGCTTCTTGAGGTTATAACGGTCATCAATTGTTACACAAATGGTACATGCTGAATCCACTAACTGCACAGAAGACGATCCCATGTTGATGTGGTTCATGAGACGAGGAAGCCTGTTGAACTGAGACGTGATAAGGAGGACCTCGGTTTTGCCATCATTAAACTAGCTTATTTTGGGTCGTTTAATATCATGTGCAACAGTTTCCATCTTAGTTACTGTAGTTGACGTATGTGATTGGGGAAATATATTGGTAAATCTGGTTGTCGTCTGCATGTTGTTGCATATTGAGATTTTGATGTCGGATTAGCTTTCCAAGTGGTGATGTGTATAGACAGCATACGCGTGTAAGAGTGGACCAAGCACAGGGTTTTGTGACACTCCACACTGCAAATGTTTGGTTTCTGATATGCCTTGTACAGAAATGGACTGTTGTATATCTTTGAGGTATAAAGACTCTAGTCGAATGCTTGTAATACCGAGCTCGGAATAAACTTGAAATTATGCTGGAGTCAGAATTTACGGGGGGGGGGGGGGCATGAACAAAATTGAGGTTCAAAGGGAGGGGGGCATGACAATTGTGATGGTCTGAAAGGGCCCCCGAATATTCTGCTCATGATTTGAACCAAAATTAAACCTCAGGAGCAGTTGTTTACCAAGTAAATTTACATTTGTATAAGTGTATGCCTCTCTCTCTCTCTCTCTCTCTCTCTCTCTCTCTCTCTCTCTCTCTCTCTCTCTCTCTCTCTCTCTCTCTCTCTCTCTCTCTCTCGTCGCCGTATGTCTCCTTCTCTCTTGCTCTATCTCTCTGTGTGGAGACTTTGTTGAACATTCAAACCACAGGAGCAATCGTTTACCTTGTACTTTGCAAAATTGTTCACTTCATTTACCTACCACACATTTAATTATTAGGCAGCCAATGGCCAAACGAATGTGTGTGTCTGCCAAAATATCTATGTATTAGTTAAAGCGTAGGTAATACAGTTGTAAAATAATTTAATGAGAGTACAATTTGGGTATTGAAGACAATTTTCAAGTACTTTATGGCTTCCAATAATGTGTATGGTTTGAAATATTATGCCGCTAAATGGCCTCCTACATGTCCTTATTTTTCAAACAATTGCCTACTGTGGGAGGGGGACACACCCTCCCCACTAGTTATCGAAGGGGGGTGCCGTTTCTGTCAAGACATAGGATTCAAAAAGAAAACTCTGCTGGTTAAGTTTTTCCAAGTACAGGTTACAGCCCAATGAGCCCACATCCATTTGTAAAGAAATCTCTATGTCTGATATGTATGGACACTGAAGTTGATTTCCACTGTTAGCTTACAGTGTGTCATATAGTGTACCATACTGTACTTCTCTGACGTGTATGGGGAGGGGGTAATGTATAATTGCATATTAAAATATGTGCAGCCGGGGGGGGGGTATGGACGCTAAATTACCTGTTAATCGAGATTTGTTTCAAAACATTAGCATGGTTGATAATATATGTGAAAGGGGTAAACTAAGAATGGTTTCTGGGATCGCCTAAGTCAACACGACATATATTGTGGATGGTCTGAGATATTCGATTACGATTCACATCGTCCGATTTCCAATCGTCCCAATATCCATATTAACATTCTTTATCGTTTCAAAATCACAAAAATGCATATGTCGTGGTGGGGTGAGTACCGACTCTAGTTTGGTCTCCGCTCTCTCTCTCTCTCTCTCTCTCTCTCTCTCTCTCTCTCTCTCTCTCTCTCTCTCTCTCTCTCTCTCTCTCTCTCTCTCCCGTCTCCCCCTCTCTCTCGTCTCCGTATCGAAACGTATTCAGTCATAAAATCATCAGGTTTCTGACAATTTCCAATACCTGTTACAAGAAAGACTGCAGTACAAGAATATTTGGTTAGCTACATGTATTACATCTGATGCCTTATACGTGACACGCACGATAATTGTCCAGTTTGCATCAGAGGGTGTGCCTCGCCTTCTGTACATGTGCCGTACGTCTGGCTTGTCTGTCAGTGTCACATTTTGCTTCCCCTCTTCAGTTTTCTCAGATGTTTTAAGAATTTAAACATAGTCAGTGTCTGATCGACAAAAATTCTTTCCACTGAAGTTTAGAAAACATTTAGTGCAACTCTACGTAAACGTCATGTTGATGCATCATACATCATCATGAGACGTCACATTGACCTCACACTTCGCTTCGCGCTTCCTTCAACGTCCGGTCGTTATGAAACTAGTTCGAAGGCTTTCGCTAGCGATAGCGTGGCCAGTCTTGTTTTACTGCGTAATCGTCTAATGTTTTCCAAATAATTATGAATTAATTTATCTTTTTGTTTACACTTTGGGTATTTTACTTGCTATTAGAACTCCCGGGCAACTCATATTTAATTTTCCAACCTTAGAATTTGTTCAATGATCGTCAGGTTTGAGTACTTTCCTAAGCCGGTCCCACAACTGTTATACTTATAAGTTATAGCTGGGCGTTGTGACCGGTAACCGGCTATTATCTACATCACTGCCTACTAGGTACGTCAAAAACACACCGTTCGCACATGTGAGCCTGATTTTAGGCAAAATATCGGGCTATTAGAGTGCATACATGCCCTTTTGTTCGCTTGTATTGTTTGCATTTGGTATTTGGCATTTCGCACGTTGTTTATTTGCACCATTCACAGTGTCTTATCATGCTTTGTGTAACTTGTAAGCCTAATCGACAACTGGGCCAACGGTTTTTACTAGACAAATTTGAAACAAATTTTGCGTCAGTTTGATGGTAAACCTGCTATATTGACTACCAAACTTAGTTAACCCCAGTTATTTTTACTCATGTTGCATCACCATATATTTAGAAAGAGTATATATGAAATATGAGAGCCATGTGAAACTTCTTCAGTGCAAAATGGGATGAAGATATGAGGGCAAAGTCAGTGCTCCTTATAGTCTCGCTGCCAGACTCGAGACTATCGTCCCTAATCTGTTTACCGAGCGGCGCAGCCGCGAGAATAGAGGGGGACTGGTCCCGCTCTTCTCGCGGCTGCGCCGCTCGGTAAACAGATTAGGGACGATAGTCTCGAGTCTGGCAGCGAGACTATGCTCCTTACAGCAGTTTGTTTTTCCCGCATATGCATACATTACCCATAATCCTTTTAAGTATTCTGCAGATATCTGCGCAATGTGCACTCATGACTCATGAAAATCTGGAATGCACTGATCGAAGCCAATTGTACAGTTATACTATAAAAACAGGAGTTATGAGTATAATTGAAATAAAACAAGAGAATAAGAGATGAGGGCCCTCAGAATCGTCACGTAGAGTGATATAACAGTTACATGGATGCCGGGCATGTACCCATAGGTACGGGCCCGGGGGGGGGGGGGTTCTGCATGCCGAACGTCATTAAGTATTTCCTTTACTTTGGTGCTCATGATCGTAATTTGGATGATGCCCAAGATATTTGAGGCGTGAATACCTGTTGTTCTTCTAAAGGCTTGTTTATTACTGTGAAGATCACACCCTAACACTTAATTGTTCTATAAACGACACATGGACAAGAATACTATTCCCATAGAGGTTAGTCTAGTTAATTCCTGATGGACCGTATTTCGTTCAGCGTTACGTTGTACATAACACGGTCAGTCAGAAACTATAGACGACATGGACGACATGGATGCCATATAATATTCCCAATAGTCACTCAATTTTACTTAGCTAGAAATAATGTCCACAGACTCAAATCTGTCAGCACGTCTCTACTGTGAGTTTGTTGACGCCATTGGCCGGTCAGGTTTGTTAAGAAGCTCCATACACTAGCAATATTTGTGGCCCAATTTTAAACTATTATTGGAAACGATTGTCATGTCATCTAAATCTGTATTACTATGCATCAAACGCGTAGAAATGTGAAACACGTTTAGTGGTGGCGGTATGTAGTGCATAATGAAAAGGCGTACTACGAACATTTATTTCAAAATGAGCCCTGTGATATTACAATCTACGTACGTCCTAACCATGTAGTTCATATCATAAGCCTGCTTATATACATACATATGTATCGAATACACTAGCTACACGTATAGCGTTTATGTACGTATTGATTGCAAGCACGGTAGATTTGAATATTCATTTGTTTACTGCCCGGTTATGGGGGTGAACTCATGAATATATTCTGAACTAAATGCAAATGTATTCAAATCACTTCCGACTCGCAATCTGAACTATTTTTCAGATCGAGTATAATCCGATTAGACAGGCGCTAATGGGAAAGTACAGAAACGTCCACCTCATCAGCATAAAAGTACAGAATTGAACTCAATCTGAACTATAGTACGGAAAGTGTCGTAAACTGTACTATTTTTTCTACTAGTGTTGATTAAGCTTGTTTGTCCTTTTCTTTGTCTATGTTTCTATACGGATAAGTTATACTGACAGATTAGCTGATTGCTTTGACCGAGGCCCGGGGGCGGTACCAGTGGCCAGCTCTGGTAGGCGTGTGTGGCCAGTGCTGAAAACCCCAGGACCCAGTTACGCCTGTCCCACTTCGACCAAAAATCAATACCCCATTTTACACCATTTGAGGTTTTTAAAAGATTAAAGTTTAGACCTGAATACATTTTTCTTAGGAGGCAACATTTTTGGGCAGTTAATGGCAGTTATGATTTGATAAAGGACGACGGACCACATTCAGACCAAAGCAAAATCCAAATAATGCAAAGTGGAGTCTTCAGCTCGAAAAAAACAGACCCCATTTTAGGCCAAAGGGCTAGAAAACGCACCCAAAGGGCAGCACATATACGTATACTCAAATAAGGTGAGTAACCCGCTCTCCTGGGACCTAGGTCTCCCATGAATGTAGTAAAATCAATGTTCGAGTGCATACAATGGTTTTTTGAACCTTGTTTCGGAATGATAGAAAAATACAATATAGAGTCTGATTTCCGTGCGTTATCAATTGGAATCACGGACCCACACACAAATAATACTCTCTATATATAATTTATAATTTGACCAGCCTCGGAGAAAATGACATATGGAGGTCTTGTCACTACGAGTCGACGACGGGTGGTAGCAAAACCCGTATACCACGAGTATTTTCAGTTTGAATTAAGACAGATATTGTAGAGTGGATATTGTTATACTACCTACTCGGAACCAGGAAGACTACAGAGTTTCAATTAGGCGGCACGGTGTGTTTTCACATTTCACACAACGTGTTTTGTTTTGGCTTTGGTGGGTGTGTTTTTGCTCCCAATTACATATTAACAAAGTGCAGCCACTGATAAGGCTCACGCACATGATACGTTAATATTTCATCTCACCGTGCCGTGATCACAAAAAATACACAGTTTTGTGTTTCAATCTTCGCAGTTTCGTCTAACAGTGGTATAGATTCGTGTTAACACTGAGCTAAAATGTATCAATTATAAATGTCTGCAAGCTATCAGTGTCTGTATTTTGTTTTGCGTAAATTGTAACAAAAGTGCTGAACGCAAGAAAAACCCACCGTGCTGATTATAATTCAAACTCTATAGTCACTCTGGTTTGGTAGTACCTGTGCAAGCCTAATTTAAGAGATAAAGGGGAAAAGAGACAATTAATTCTGAACATTTTGACTCATATTTCGGGCACTACAGCGAATTTTGTTGTATGTGAGCTTGTTTTATGCAGCGCGGTTAAAATTAAAATAAGAATATTCCTTGAAAATTTTGATCAACCTAGTCATTTCAAAAAAAGGATAAAATGTGTTTATTTAGAGTTTTTAACCTTAAACATTGCAGTTCTGTTTTTCGATTTCGGTTTCCCGTTTTTCACTTGACTAAATTAGAGGGCGCTTGTTCAGACTGGACAGTTCCCGACGTGCAAACGGCATTACATAGACTCCTAAAGCGTCAACATTCATTTTACCTCGGTAACAAACATTCCTTGGATGATATTGGATACCAAGGCTTACGCACTAAAACCCATTGATAAATACCAATTTCATTCATTTTAGTTGCCATGGTAGCTACAAATGTCCACCAAACCCCTAATGGTCATTGTATAATAGACAATCTTCCCATAGTTACATATAATTCTATTCATATTTTTGAATAACATAATACTTTTAATTTCAGTTACCATGGTAACTACGGATCGCCACCAAAAGCTAATTGATCCATTCATATCCTTGTCTCGTACGAAATCATACCCCACTATTCGGCCAAATCCACCCATTTCATTTATAGATAACAAATAAACACACACACATACACGCATGCATACAAGCACACAAAACAAACAAACAAACAAACAAACAAACAAACAATTAACAAACACAAGCACAATTAAATCTTCTCCCAGATAAACACTTAACTTGTGGTGTCGTCAACCTACCGTCAGTAACATTACTTATATTTGTTCTTACCCGGAGACAGACGGCGTCGATTTTAAAAATTACAGTATTTTGAGCTTGTTGTCAATCGACCGCACGCTACGATGATCTCAAAATGGCCTACTTGCACTTTGACCGCGTCTCTTCCAAATATATTAGTAGCTAGACAAAGCGAAAGCTTCTCACCATAAAACACCAAGAACACTAGCACTATGACTTTTCTACACATGAATCTAGTATGTTTAATAACTATCGTGGTTATCAGCGCTGTAAAATCTAATGAAGACATTCCAGACGGACCCCAAAATGACGAAGGACCTGTCTTTAGCGGTAATTCTACTGAAATACGACGGAATTTGAAGGAACTAGCTATGGAGCAAGCTGATCGTGCGAGATTCCATTACGTCTCACATTTTATAAGCAGCGACTACTACGCTTGGTGGAACATAAGGGTCACCTACTCCTCAATTGTCCTCGGTGCTCTCGGCACTGGTAGCGCTGGCAGTTTACTGATCAATAAAGACCAGTACAAAACAGTGTCTGTTTTCGTTTCCGCCATTACTGGTATTTTACAGGCTTGCTTAACAGGGTTGAACAGTATCCCCTCTTCGCCAAACAAGATCAGCGATGAACATTTAAAGGCTGCTGTTGCTCTGCAGGATCTTCGTGATCGAGCCGTCATGTGGTACAAGGTAAATATTGGCGACGAAAGTAAGTCTGTGGATATCTTGAGAAATGAATATAAAGATCTACTGGCAGAGAAGAAAAGGATAGGGAAGGAACACATCAAATCGCAAGCCTGGACATGGGAGGATGTAAAACTAGAGCTGAATATTTCCGATAAAAGGCGCAAGGAGTTCATGGACAGGGAGCTGTAGTGAAATCATAGTATATTAACCCTTACATCCTGGTTTCACACGTTTCATTTCAATGCAGACTGCATTTTATCACCTACATCCGGGAACCCCGTCTCCTTTTTTCTAGATCCTACTTTACAGTAATAGGCGTAGCGACGTAGATGTACATGTGATTTAGCAAATCATGATTTTTTCAAAATAAGTCGTTGCAATCTGAATATATGGAAGTGCCCCTTATAAGCATTATTAAAAACTACTAATACTTAAACTGTAGGTTGATTATACGGCACTATATCTTTTTAACCGTTGATGATGACATTTTCTGTTTCTGTTGTATTTATACAACGAAAATATATAAAACAACAAAAACGTTAAAAGTGACAGTCTTTAACTGATGAGGCTCCGCTGTCACGGTGTGCTAGACGCTAATACATACGCACAAAGAGGTTTGGGATCTGCGTGACATCTTGACACACCTGATGAAAACGAAAGGTTAACCACGAATAGGTTAAGTGATTGAAAAACCAGGTCACACTATTTTTTACACATTAGTTTAGCTTATTTGTCTTTTCTTAGTCTGTGTTTCTATACGGATAAGTTATATACTTACAGATTAACTGACTGTTGTGACCTAGCTCTCCCAAGGCTGTAGAAAAATCAATGTTCGGTTTTTCGAAATGTTAACAAACACCATGTGGCGGAATGCCATACAATCATGTTTATGGTAATGTATTATGTATAGAGAGAATAATACAGTATATGTAGTCTGATTTCCATGCCTTATCAATTGGAACCACGGCCCCAAACACAAAAAATATTGTAGATATTATATAATTTTACTAGCCTCGGAGACAAGTGACATATGGAGGTCTTGTCACTACGAGTCGACGACGAGTGGTAACAAAACCCATATGCCACGAGTATTTTCTGGTTGAATGAAGACAGATATTGTAGAGTGAATATTGTTATACTACCTACTCGGAACCAGGAAGACTACAGAGTTTCAATTAGGCGGCACGGTGTGTTTTTACATTTCACTCAACTTGTTTTGTTTTGGTTTAGGTGTTGTTGTTTTTGCTCCCAATTACATAACAAAGTACAGCCGCTGATAAGGTACACGCACTTGATACGTTGATATTTCACAAATAAACAGTTTTGTGTTTTAATCTTCGTAGTTTCGTACAGCAGTGGTATTGATTCCTGTTAAGACTGAGCTAAAGTGGATCATTTTATATGTTGTGTACGCTATCAGCGTTTGTATTTTGTTTTGCGTTATTTGTAACAAAAGTGCTAGACGCAAAAAAAAAAAACCCACCGTGCTGATTATAATTCAAACTCTATAGTCTCCCTGGGTTGGTAGTACCTGTGCAAGCCTAATTTAAGAGATAAAGGGGAAAAGAGACAAATAATTCTGAACATATTTCGAATTTTGTTGTATGTGAGTTTCTTTGTTTGTTTGTTTGCTTGCTTGTTTAATTCAACACGGTTAAAATTAAAATAATAACATTGCTTGAAAGTGAAACCTAGTCATTTCAAATTAAGGGATAAAATTTGTTTATGGAGGTTTTCTAGGATTCAAACAACTTAAACATAATCACAAATGTAAATTGCCCGCAACAACTCTGCTAAATCTACGCGGTATGAGCTTAAATGTAATAACCTATGATGTAACCTATGATACAATCGCGTCACCTCCAATATTACTGATGAGCCACTTAGATTAAGCATACATAGCTGTTGTGTCAATTTAGAATTCAGAAGAATTTTTTGTGTCATTTTTTGTGTCCGCTGAAGTGGGGTATTTTTTTTTCATTTTGCTTATAAAGTATGAGAAATGAATACTTTTCTGGGCCGGAAGATTTTGGAAAAACACACCTACAGAGGGCGCCCCAATAGAAGGCAGCAGTAGCCCGTCAAGAAGAAACGCAGACAAAGAGCAAGGAAGCAAATCAAAATGAAAACAGTGACAAGATATGTTGCACAAGTTCGAACAAAATATATGAGAATTACACGCTGGTCGTTCTACGTTGCGCGCACGACATTGCGTTTGGAAGTGATAGTGCAGGAAATAATAGTAATCAACTCAATATCAATCAAACAAGATCAAGAAACATATTTAGCTGGACCAGTAAATTTTGATTTAAGTTTAGCTAAGCATACTTCTATACTTTTCAGAATTATGATAACAATTATCAAAACAACTAATATTTATTTGCATATAAAACGCAACGTAGAACGACCAGCGTATAATTCTCACATATATTGTTCGAACTTGTTCAACATGTCTTGTAGGTGGTATAAGGAATTGAAGGGACATTTCACTTATTTATTTTCCTTTAGTTTTAGCATTCAAACGCCAGCCTTATTCAAACAGCTCTGGGTATTACGGAGATCCCCTGGTCCAGGAGTAATTGTTTCCCGTCACTGGAAATTTTGGAATACGAGGTGTAAATTATTGTTAGTTTCAATTGTTTTCAAATTTAAATATCAAGCGGTGCATTGTACTTGCATTGAGTTTATATAAGCTTTCTAATATTAATTGAAGGTAGCTAATGTAAGTATACAGCGAGAAAATGTAGGTAGAAGCTTAATCTCGTGTAATTCGTCTGCATACTTTGAAACTAATATACGTTTCATGTCAGACATGGAGAATAATATAATCGTATATCATGCATCCCTTACAGGAAGGTTAGTTTGGTAGATAGGGCCATTGATACGATGGTAAGACACAAATTGTATACCAAACTGGACGCTGTGGCGACTGGATCAGGATCGGTCTCCGGGTCTGGATCAGGAACATTGTAACAATCACAACACTGGTTGGTTGCAGATTCTACAACTTTTGGGTCGTAGTCGTACCAGTAGCTGACGTCATGAAATACAAAATCATCTTTCATTTTACTTTCTTTGTCGATGTGGAATACTCTCTTATCGGAGGAACTATACTCAACCCATTTCTCGTTGACTCCAGGAAGTGAATGTCCGTCTGGAGTTGGGTCCCTGTGATAAAAGAACACACAAATATTTCCTTAAATAAATGTTGCCAACATACACGTGGATATTAGAATTCACTTCAAAAAAAACGTAAGCCTTATATTACTACAAAATACACGTAAAAACATACACAGACCAACACATGCACAGATTCATTCCACTGCGCCAAAGTGCTCAAATCCACTTAAATTCAAACAAATATATGTTCCTGTATTTTAGTTCAATACAGGTTAATTAAAATACATATGAATATAGGTTTGTATATATGCATGTATTTACCAGTATATACACTCATTTTATACTGGTTTAATACAGGCAAATATAACAGTACGTATTCACTTATTATACTTCCTGTATTACTTATTATTAGTGTGGACAAAAGACTGTATTAGAATCACTCACAATGACGTCACACAACATTACGTCATTGACTTTATATTCATTAATTGAATACACTAAGATGCAGAGGTATAGATGCAGGCACATTTATATAGACAGAGATTGAGACACAAAAACACACACAAACACACACACACACACACACACACACACACACGCATACACATACACATACACATACACATACACTTACAAATAAGCACATATTACATATAACATATACAGTATATATATATATATATATATATATATATATATATATATATATATATATATATATATATATATATATATATATATATATATATATATATATATATATATATATATATATATATCTGGGTAAAATAAATGTGTCTATATATGCAATGTACTGTATATTTTGGGCCATGAGAAGAGAAATGGAACAATGATCAAAAGATACAGTACCCATATCTAGCAAAGTTGGCCCACAGCCCCATTGCCACATCGCTCATTTCTCTGTCTTCATCGGTGAAATTTCGTCCCAGGCCTAGGTCTGGCAGTTCCGGGATAAAGGGAGGAAGTGGTGGCAAAATCAATCCGATTGGTGAATAAGGATGGTACGGCCTACCAAAGGTGAAGTACATGTCTTCAATGTGAGGTACCTCTGTGGGAAACATAAATTGATATGTTGTTGTAGTTTTAATCAATGCACGTTCTTATAAATGATTACCAGGGCAAAAATAAAGTTGAATACATTAAAAAAAAAAAAAAATTAAAAAAATAAAATATTGAATCTCTTTGATCGATAATTTAATATGTCTTTGCAAATAGGCATATATGTGATTTGCACCCTTGAGTTTGTCTAAAACAAAACGAGTATAAAGTCTGATTTTTGGAATGGGATGGGGAGGGGTAACTCCATCATCTCCATTGGTTGTTGTAAGGGTACGTTCCGAGCAGATCGTTAACTCAAGGTAGTGTCAAACAATATTTGTTGAAAAAATGTAGATCTTTTTTCTTTGACCAAAGCACAGTATTTTGAATTTGTTCTTACATTGATTGTTCTATGGTTTTTGAATTTTGCCTCAGGTGAAAGGGGAATATCATGGTAAAACTAATGATAATCGGTCAAGAAGTGGCATTCAGATGTCATCATCCTCTCATAATCATGTGGAAAACCACAGCATTGAGTGTTGTTATCTAAATCGTACCCTTTCCTCATGCTCGGGGCATTAAAATGGATCCTTTCGCGCAAACCCTTACACGACAACGTACTGAATTATCGTCAAACATATATAGTCCGATTGGAGAAAAACAACAGCTGAATGAGAACGCATATAAAACTGACGTAGTACCCACCTACGTAATCTGCGTAACTCGCACTTTGTGATTGGAAATCAAAACTGTATATATACTTAGGATTGTCTTCATCAGCCAACATTTGTAAGGCGTAGTAATGAACACCTGCAGCGAATGACTCGTCGGATGCCAACTAAAAAATAAAAATGTATTATAATTGTTATTTTTTATATGATTTGATTCACATTTCTTTACATTTACAGACTTTTAAAATGAAATTAAGGATTTGCGATTTGATTATGGTGTTTAGTAAGCCTAATAATGTAATGCTAGTAGCGACGATGATGATGATGATGGTGGTGGTGGTACCGGTGGTGTTGTTGATGCTGCTGCTGCTGCTGTTGCTACTGCTGCTGCTGCTGCTGCTGCTGATGATGATGATGATGATGATGGTGGTGGTGGTGGTGGTGGTGGTGGTACCGGTGATGTTGATGATGATGATGCTGCTGCTGCTGATGATGATGCTGATGATGAGGATGATGATGATGATGATGATGATGGTGGTGGTGGTGGTGGTGGTGGTACCTGTGGTGGTACCGTTGTTGTTGTTGATGATGATGATGATGATGATGATGATGATGATGATGATGATGATGATGATGATGATGATGATGATGATGATGATGATGATGATGATGATAAAACCTAATCATAGGGCTTACCTTAATATAATTATCCCTGATTCGTTCGATATCATTTGGGTCATCCCACGGCATATAGTAAAACTCCATTGCATTGGCTATAGCTTCGTACGAAACGTTGCTGCAACTGTCGTATCTTCTTGCCTTGACAGAGTTCATAATTTTTGTACTAAATTCCTCTCTAGTCATTCCTTCATTCGGGTTTTCAACACCGGCTGTGTTGGATAAAAACAGGCTTTATTATAACAGAAATGGTAGTATGTTGTAGTGTTATCAACTTGCTGTGCAATGTTAGAAACTTTGAAAGCTTTTTTTTTTAAATAGGAAAGTATACATGCTTATTGGTGTAACATATACGGGTGAACGCTGGCATAAGCTAAAATGTTTGATTAGAATGATTTACAGCAGGCAAATCAAGCCATGCATTTGATTGAGAAATTCAGGAAGTACAAAATGTACTACAATGTACGGCATAGTTTGCAATATCTTACACATAGCAGAGGATGCTTGTTCTGTCTTCGTATATCCACCGATAAAAGGAACTTTGTGGTAGTCACCCTTCTCAGCCATAACGAATGGATCCTCGGGGAGAAAATTTCCTGTCCCATCCACGACTGGTAAGAAAGCTGCTTGGTTATGGTCTCTCTATTAGAAAAAATAGCATTTGAATCTGATTCAAGTTTCTGTCTTTGTATATATCCTTCGATCATGCAATCCCTACCAAACTGTAGAACGATAATATAACTAAATGTTTGGCGCCCTCACACCACACCCGATGTTCTTTGATATAATCGAATGATATATTCCTGTGGTATTGATATCCGATATTGTTATTCTATTTCTTAGATTGGAAATTATCTACACCGGTCTATTTAAAACAACAACAACAACAACAACAACAACAACAACAATAATAATAATAATAATAATAATAATATAATAATAATAATTCCGTCGCTCGTTCGCTCGCTCATTACACAACATAACTTCACTGACGTCTTAGTAACCATCATAAATCTTAATTCTTACCAATTACATGTAAACACGAACGGATGGATTTGCTGCACCTGTATACCTTGCTGAGCTCATTCTGCAGAACGACCGTATTTTGGAATAGATTACTGGCCGATATCTGCACCAACTATCGGAGTCATTGAACGCGACTAAGATCTATTTTTGTCTTTTCATTGTCGTAAACCACTTTGTTCATAACAGTGCAGGGGCACATTGCTAACGAATAATAGGTGCGCTATAAATCATGTTACCATATAGCATAGTGGCGAAATAGATTCAAAGATGATAAGGCCAAAACGTATTATGCAGTTCAAATCAGGTCAAGTCAGGTCTAATATATACTTACAAACGTGACGGCGGTGTATGAAATGTCAAAGGGATCCTTCGTACGGAGACAATCAACCAATTCTGACGAAGAGGATGTTGTACAGTTCATCTTAACGGCCAACTCTTCAGCCATCTCTCTAGCACTGTATGGTGGTAGTTTGACTCCCCAAAAATTAAGAGGGGATCCACTCTGACAAATAGCTTTATGAAATAAACCTGGTGATAGAAAGAAATATAGATGGGAAAATGTGACAGAATTTCTGGCCTAATCGGCCCTAATTCAACTACGTATATATATATATATATATATATATATATATATATATATATATATATATATATATATATATATATATATATATATATATATATATATATATATATATATATATATATATATATATAGTTTTGGTAGTACTGGAACTCTTTCTTGGGTGTAACTCGGAGTTTCACGCATATTGCGATCATCAGACACTCTGAGGCCTACTCTCTGGGTGTGCTGTATATATAGAGTGTAGACAATAGAAATTAACGGAACATCAAAGCCCAACATGGAACAACCCGCCAACACTTACTTGTCCGCACCCAATAACCCACACAATAACAACCAACACCTCCACACATACAACACCTACCCACCGACACAGACAATAGTGATGGTATTTATAGATAGATAGATAGATAGATAGATAGATAGATAGATAGATAGATAGATAGATAGATAGATAGATAGATAGATAGATAGATAGATAGATAGATAGATAGATAGATAGATAGATAGATAGATAGATAGATAGATAGATAGATAGATAGATAGATAGACAAGCGTTCGGTATGTACATGAGCTAGGTATATCAGGAGATAAAGTGGCCATATGGATGAGAATTTGGTATTTATTTTGGATTTTTATTTGGTAAAACAGCTTCACTATGTTTTTCTACTTGAAAAATAATGTGAAATAACATATACCAAGTCCATGTTCACATCTCAATAAACGGCAAAACATTAAACAATGTGTAAAATGTTTGTTATTGTACGTACAATAACAAACTTTTTACACTTTTTGCATCTTTTTACAATGTATTGAGTTATGAACATGGACTTGGTATATGTTCTTTCGCATTATTTTTTCAAGTAGAAAAACATAGTGAAGCTGTTTTATCAAATAAAAATCCAAAATAAATACCAAATTCTCATCCATATGGCCACTTTAAGTAGGCATGTGGGTGTCTAGGCTAGGTCGATTTGCTAATTAACCTGTCGATAGACTGGCTGAAAGTGCCCTCGATTTGATGGAACTGTTACTCAAATCAATTTACAACCCCAAAGTTCACACTGTAAAAATAAACGTTACCTTTCGATTCTGGTGCCATCATATGTAACCCAACACTGACGGCTCCAGCACTTTGTCCATAAATGGTTATCGAGTCAGGGTCACCATTAAACAGGGCTATGTTGTCCTTGACCCATTTCATGGCTGCCACTTGATCCCACATACCCCAATTACCATAGGCTGACTCATCTTCAGTCGACAGGTAACCTATTGACAAGTACATGTTTATACTTGATAAGGTTGACATTTGACCACTTATGGAATATTGTTATCACCATTCAGTAAACAAAGGGAAGCAATATTCTTAATAATTTTCGTATGTGTTTCCTTTAATGAATGTTTATATACTTGTTCATATTAGAGAATCTCAGAGGATGGTTTTAAATATTCAAGCACACCGTGCCATATAGATTCGTGAATGATCATTTGATTCGCCCATCCGGCTAAAAATACATTTTGATAATGACTGAAGATACAGCAGTCGAAATTCTTTTGATTAAGAGTAATGCAATCTCGCACTCTTTATCCAAGGCTGAAGTACACGTTTGCTCAGGCAGGACTTTCGTCCCCATTTATTTGTTTCACTACCATGTACATAGAAATAAAAACCCGACTCACCGAGGGCTGAAACTCTGTAATTGAAGTTGACAACGACCACTTCTCCTTTTGTGGCGAGAACTTCAGCGCTGTACAATATCATGGTCGTGCCTACGTAAAAGCCACCTCCTTGAATGAAAACGATCACCGGGTATTTGTTTTCCGTTGTGTTTTTCTAGTAAGAAGTAAAAGGTTGAATGCTTGAGACATCTCTTTCTAACTTTGAAGAAGAATGTTAGTTAATGTATTACTCAAGGATATTACCACCTGTTTTATATTTTAGTGTTCACTAGCTGAATTTGTCCAAAATAAGAACTTGCGAATGTTACGCTTTAAGATAGCAAAATTGAACGAATAGTATTTTGCGATATCTTGTCTAAATGACATGACCTAACGCCACATACAGACACCAAGACATTGGCGCCTGCGTTAAATTTGGATGGACCAATGGTGAACATTGGTCAAGGACCACGTGATAGAATACGCGTGCTATGTTCAACCCTGGCACTCTAAACTAATAAATTTGTCTGTAGTCACGCGCCGTTGATCTGTCAACATTGTTAGTGGTCACAGGACCTAGTAGATAATAAAGTCAACATTAGTTATCTATCTGCCGATGTATTTTCAATATTTCAACTAAAATTAGCATAAAATAATTTGAATCGTTAAACAGAAAATTGTGTTCGTATACATTGCGTAGGAAACGTGATACGTGACTAAATCAGATAGAAGTGTGCATGTACTATGTTTAATTGTTACTTCAATATTTTTATCTTACAAATCACAGTCTCTGAAGCAAAGTTTGCTAAAAAAAAAACTGAAGTAGCATAGATAGCATGTAAATGTTGATGTCAATGAACTTTTGCACAAGGTCGAAAAGACAACTTTATGAGAAGACAAGACAAGACAGGTCAGTGATCACATCGCATGATAAAATATAATTCGAAGGGAGGGAAACATTCAAATATGGTAGGGTAGCAGTGTGTCCTATATATACTGGCTTATTAGATTATTTAGCGAATTTTGAAAGCACGAACAAGTCTTATTAGAACACATTTCCCCCCTCTCAAATACTTTACTCTATGTGACTGGATGGTGACATGAATTTAAAAGAAATTCGTGGTAACAATGAAATATTAAAAACTGACTGAGAAATTGCTGGATTTTCAAAGGTCAAGGTCTCAAAAGAGATGGTACAACTAATAATATAGGGATAGACACTTGAGTGGAGTTTTTATGTATTAAACTTGAATGTTTAGTTGGGCGATAAATCATGATTATTCACTACAAATATGGCCACCGTTCAATCAAGTTATATGAGCATCAAAAGTAATGCATGTATTATATATTTCTCTTCTTGCCTTGTTCTGCATTACCTTCAGACATGATGTTTTTAATGGCCACACATAAATGCTACAGACCTTCTGTAGCAATGTGTAAAAATAACTTAATTTTGATATATAACCCAGAATGTCAGGTTCAATGTCAAAGGTCAATGTCTTACAAGAAAGATTGCATGTGATTAATAGAGTCAGACAACTGAATGGAGTCGCTACGCATTGAAGTTGAGTTATGCAGTGATATATTGATCGATTACGCCAAATATGGCCGCCATTCAGTAAAAAGGGATATGAAACTAAAAATAAACCTAATGTATATTTTGCTCTCATATATTACCTGTGGACATGATTTGAAACAAATTGAAAACAAATAAATAAAAGCGTCTATGATATGCAGGAAATGACTGGATTGTGATAAATGACCCTGAAGGTCGGGGTCAAAATGTCAATGTCTTAAAAGAAAGCTTGTACCTGAAAATAGGGTGTAGACACTTGAATAGAATCGCTAAGTATCACAGTTTTTTAGTTATGCCATAAATATTGATTTTTAACTACAGCTATGGCCGCCATTGGGTCAAAATTGCATATGTTTCAAAACAAAGTGATGTGCGTATGTCCCTGATGACATGGTACCTTTATGCCATGTTTGAAAGAAATCGGACATTGCATGTCTTGTATGTTACGGACAGACGCACGAATGCACGCACGTACGGACGGACGGACGGGCGAACGGACGGAGAGGGGACTAAAATTTAAATGGAATACAAATATAGTTCTTAGTACTTTGGCCTTTAGATCCAATCCAGAAAAAGGAAAAAAAACTTGTTCCAAATGTACCCACAACGACCAAAGAACAAACTTTTATCAAACTAAACTAAGGGACGAATAACTTCGCACTGTACCCTTGTCACTGAAGTAAGCAAACGAGAATGCATACTTACCTCAGGGGCAAAGACATTCAGATAAAGACAGTCTTCGCTAAAGAAGTCTTCCAGATCATAAAATGGTAAAATGTCAAATATCCTTGCTGGACTTTGTGGACAACCTGGCCCAAAGGCAACGGCATCTCGCTCTCCCGACCATGACGGTGCTGGATCTGGTCTAGCGAAGCGCAGATTTCCAACAGGTGGTGCCGCGAAAGGGATTTTTCCGAAGAACAATAAGTTTTGTTCGTCGTTGATTTTAACTCGTTTCCCCTTTAGTGTTCCTTGGCCCGGTACCTCAATAACTGGGTTTTCATCGAAACAGTAACTTTTGTAAATATTCGATAGAAAGAACAGCAAGAGACCGACAATTTTCCAGACCTGAGCCATTGTGTTTAGCGAGCACTTACTGTGCAACTAACTGAATTTCAACTTTATCTCCCTATTTTCTGTTGATCTATAACTAGATCTAAGGACGGGTCATTTGGAAAACAGCTGGGGGGGGGGGGAGTCCTGGACCACTTACAGAATATGTTGTTTTCCTCTCTGTCGTTTCTCGCCATTACCCCAAATCCTACCCCTTCAAGCCATTCAAGACCCTAGTAATTCATACAATTCAGTAAGAGTAAGACTGCATACAATGTCACCGACATTTTCTGTCGCTGTCCCCACCCCCCTCTTCTCGTCGAATTACGAACATGATGATGGCGGAGCACAAGGTAAAATGGGATTAGCAAATGCATGTCAACGTGTGTCACCATGAAAATATTTGAAATTGCTTCTCAGTGCATGTATGCGAAGTGTATTTCTCATGCTCGTTTATTTAGTAAGCCGCTATAAAAATTAGAGTAACGCTGCGTATATCTGTGTGCCTATGCATGTCTGTAATAATGTGAATATTCTATAGTATATATATGTCTGTGCACGTATAGATATATTTATCACGTTGATATCATCCCTAAGAATAGGTTTGCTCGTCGCCCACCAATTCCCCCGCGTGACATCATGATTTATTGTGTTCTCAACGAGCTTTGCTATCACAAACTTCCATATCAACAATGTGCAGGGTACGGAGTTCAAAGTATACTCGGTTACAGATACCAATCGGTAAGAAAAACACATTTTGAAAAAAAATAAACATATAATA